>NW_027041826.1:1441261-1452204 GCF_033297395.1 Canariomyces notabilis
TGTGGTAGTGGTGGGAGTGGGCTTGTCGGTAGTTGTGGTAGTGGTGGGAGTGGGCTTGTCGGTAGTTGTGGTAGTGGAGGATCCTGGGCACGGCGAGACGTTGCACTTGCTGCAGCGGTAGCTAACCTCGATGTAGTCGTAGCTCGTGTCCCAGGCAGTGCACTGGCGGTTCGAGTCACGCGATTTGCACGGGTACTGCTGGTGAAGGGACGAGATCTTGCTGTCCTCGTCACACCTAACCTGGCCTGAGAACTGGAAGTAGAAGCCCAGAGCCTCCCTGTCGGCATTGGGGCAAATTCCGGCCAGCAGGTCCCTGGTGCTCGTCCTGGGAGGAACACTCAGGATATCGCTGAAGGGCAGCTTGCAAACCAGACCACCGTCGCCGCTCGCATTTGGCGTGCACGAGATCTCGCCAGTACACGGCGGAGGAGCCGCGCTCCATGTTTCGGGTTTGATCATGTTGCCCTTTACTTTCCTGCCGAGATATGTCAGTCAGTTTCCATTCCAGTTCGGACAGAGCTTGGGACAGGAATAGGGGTCCGACAGGCGTGTTCAGAAGGATCTCTCCACTAGCTTGACCCTGGGGATATTCCTGAATAGAAACAAGATACATACCAGCCAACCGCTGCGTTCAGGTAGGTATAGCCCGGGATGGGCGCGAAGTTGAAGACCACATCGTGACCGACGAAATCGAGACAGACCCTCGACGTAACACCGGCCTCCTTGAGGTAGATCTCGGGGCATTGCTCGGGGTAGTTCTTCTCCAACGGGAGCTGGAAGTTGTTATTGTCGGGAATTGCTACACCAGCAAGTGTGCAGTCCTTTTGGCAGACATCATAGTCCCATCGCTTGAATAGGGACATGCCCCGCTGGTACAGCGATGGTCCAGGAGCGGCAAGCGCGACGCCGCTGCCGGCAACGAGGAGGATGGGGCTGATGGACTTCATGATGGATGATCTCGAGCAAAGCTGGTGAAGGCCTTGCTCGAGGCAGAAACCATGGCCATGGGTGGCTGATATTTGTAGACGAATCAGTCCCTAGTGTGGATTAGTAGGTGCGAGAGCAGCTGAACACTGAGCGCGCTTTGTGGAGAATACGTCAAATATTGATCCACGAGAAAATCTAGACCGGCCCGGCGAATCGGTGGGGATGAGTTCAGCCACGGTTCCCCTTGGAATTCAGCTCTGGATTTTGCACTAGGTGAAGCGCAAGAAGCACTGTTAGTGTTAGCTAAACTAGCGTGGTGTAGTGTGATCTCAAGAAAGGGGTCAATCTCGTGGCGTGTCTAATTTGCTGTGCTTGGCGGAAGTTGGCGCTCCGTGGCTCCTGCCATCACCAAAAATACGATCGCCGGCCGCAGCCAGAAGTTTCACCCATGAATGAGTTGGGGCAAACATCCGTCATGTCATCACCGTGATGGATGCCGAGTTGACGCGACGTGTCGGATCCAGCGGCATGTGCCGAATTCCCTTTTAAGAGGAGAAAGTTGTACAAGTACAATTACTGTACTGTACTCTGTCACTACACGGGTACGGTTCGGGGCGCATGTCGCGGTCGCACGTGGCTTGACTGTCTCCATTCCGGGCGGCAGGATCGGGACGAAGAACATATGCCCGTCATGACTTGGCAGATCATGCGGGTCCCGGAGTTCGGAATGGTTTGGGTGTTTTGGGGCTGAAGGCGTTCCTGAAGTGTCTCCGGCCGATGGAAGTGGAGTCCTTTCCAGGTTAAAGGGTTTCTCCACAGTAGGGCTCCATTATGCCTTCCATTATGCCGACATCACAAATAAAGTCCACAGGAGGACCTAGGGTCTCACCGGACAGTGCCAGCTGCTCGACCCCACAAATTGGTTCCCCGTGGCGGAAGGGAGGCTTGAGGTCTCCAACGCTTTGGGTTGCACGATCAAAGGGTGCAAGTCAATACTTTATTACCTGCATTGCTAGATCTGGCCCAAAGGCGAGATGACCCGTTCCTGATGGAAGCCATAATAAAATGGGCACCTGGCCTAATTGAGGGCATTACAGATGCTAAATTTACTTCGGCCACCTATCCCTTGCTCCGTTCACACTCCTCCGCCAATTGCGATTACATAGCAAGCAGGACATCCCTTACCTAGGTACCTAGGTGAATGGATGCAGGCCGCATCGCCAAGGTAGCCTTGAGCTATGTGTAACGTTATGGTCCCCCCTCTCGTGCATTGCTGCTCAGCTGCTGTGATTAGCTAAGGCACTCCTCCTCAGCTGAGGTGTACCAGCAAGTTCCCAATGCCGACATACTTAACGTTGAGGTATGTTCAAGCACGGTCATCTCATTATTCTGATATCCATCTCATTCCACCAACAATGGCCGAGGCTGCAATTATACGCCAACCCGGTCTGGCCGCCCTCCCTGCCGAACTGCTGATTGAGATATGTAGCTATCTTTGCTGGCACTGCAGGGAGAACAGACACCCAACTTCTCTAGGATCTTTCGAGGCTGGATCCGACCGTGGCCATGGCGGCTGTGAGGAGCCGATAGTATGGTCGCGTGAGGAGCAAAGTCAAACGGGTCTGGCAGGTCTGTCCATGGCCTGCAAAGCGTTACACCGCATAGCGGAGCCATTCCTATACCATTACTTTTACGCCTCTCGCGACGACGACCTCTACTATTTCGTCCGGACTCTGCTGCAGCGGCCTGATCTGGCCAGCGAGTGTTTGGAAGTTGAGATTGGCCACGCCCAAAGAGTGCCCCCGAAGACACCCGTTCCCCTCGCCATCGAAGGCGCCCTGTGCGACCAATATTCCCAGCATCTCGGGAACAATCCGTCGACAGAAACGTTGGCTGGTCTGGGAGACGTGGTACAGCAGGAGGTTTTGGTGTCGCTGCTGCTGCAACTGGTGCCAAGACTTCAGCGATTCCACCTCCGCCTGCGCGCCAGCAACACTTTTCACCTTTGGTCGGATCCTTCACATGCTCCTCTGGTGTCACTCAAAGCGTTAGCCTTCAGTGGCACTGGACATCACTGGACCGGGTTTGTGCTTGACCAAGCGGTACCCACCATACTGCGGGCACCCAATCTCGAGGCACTGCACTGCTATGGGGGGTTCATGGTTCCCGATGGATTCTCCCGCTGGTTGGGCCGAGAGACGCCAGAGGACCCTGCACCGCTGTCGAACCTTACCGAACTGAGACTCATCGACACCGGCTTGACACCCAAGTTCCTCAGAAACATCCTGCGCGCTGTGGGACCAAAACTGTGCAAAGTCCGTATCCGAATCAACCCGAACATCAAGATAGAGCGTCCTCTTCTCCAGATTGATACAGTCATTCCGGCCTTACTTCCCTGGAGCGACACGCTGAGAGAGCTATCCTTTACAGACGGCTGCCAAGGGTTCGAAGTGCACCCTTACCTGCTTGGGGTCCGCTTCCTTCGCAGCTTTCGGGCGCTGCAGAGCCTGGAGGCCAACGCGAACTTTTGGGACTCTGACGATATCACCATGTATCTTCCTGCTTCCCTGCGCAGGCTCAGGCTTGTGGGGCAACCGCCACTGGGGTACCACGATATTATCACAGCCTTGCTGGGTCTTCGGGAAGCGTTTGCTGCTGGCCAATATGGGGAGCTTGAAAGAATTGAGATTGATTGCTGTCCCGAAGACAAGTACAACACCAAGGACAAGGTAGAAGCGATCATGGACATAGCCACTTCTTTTCTGTCAGCAGGTGTATATTTTGCGATTCTTGACGGCCCGGGAGACTCCATGACCGGAAAGGGGGTATAATAGGGCGTTTCTGATCATACTGCCTAGTAGCTGGCAAGCTCCCGCGCATACAGTAGGCCGGTGCCCCCAGGTGAGTCTGGACTGTGGGAGGTTCTAAGCAGCGGCGAAGCATGACACGCTGGGCCTACCAGAGATCGGGCGAGCGGCAAGCTGAATTTCCATTGACCTTCATACGAAGCACTCGATCTTGGAGACGGATTTGTCTGACGGTGTCGGTTGATTCTGGATCACGGCCGTTTTCTGTGGGCGATTCGTCACACACGTACTTGGCAACAGTTTTATTATATTCACCACAAGAGCTCGAGTCCATTCACATTCGTCAAACACACCCGTAACAAGTGCCAGGACTACGCAAACCTCAATAGCGCCGCCCTGTGCTCTGCCACTGCAAGCAGATATTATAGAATCCTGAACTCTCTTCCTAGGCGCTACTAGACTTCGACAACGATGGGTATAACTCCCCAGGGTGAGTTCAGCTGTAAGTTCAGCCGTGGAAAAAGCGCAAGCAATGTCAAGTTTCTGTCCTATCACAATTTAGTGCACAGTCTCGTCCTTCATTTGTATCTGCTCGGACAACATGACTGAAATGATGTAAAGCTGTGATAGTGTCAGGGTAGATATTGGACGTTCCCGCCGAGTTGCTGTCTCTTCTTAGAATCAAATGATCTCTTAGATAAAAGAATATTACCATCGCCTCCTTGGTTCGCGCAGAATACTGAGAGCGGAAGCCAAAGTTTTTGTGGCCCGAGTTTGCGGCACGGGCGCTCGTCGTAGGAGCTTTGAACATTTCGCGTTCCGAGTTGCGAGGTCAGAAGAATTGCACGATGGGGCTTGGGCGACGTTGAAGACGGGACCAGTTCAGTGGGGGAACGGGAGGCTGATCCGAAAATGTCCGAACCCGGGTGGCTTATGAACAAGCCACAGCTGGACCGATGCTCTTGGCTCCCGATCCTGGCCGATTTGGCGCTTTGCCAGGTCGCCAAGTTCCAACAATCGTCAGCCTTACTCGTATCCTGGAGCTACGCCAAAACCACTCCGTAATCATTTTCGGAGCATCAACCTCAGTAGAGGGAACTGGCAGACAGAGTTATATTCTTATCCTGGTATGGACCGCTGCCATTGTCATTGCTTTCCACCTGAATTGGCTGTGTTGGCTGGCCACCTGCTGCTTTCTGCTTTTTGCCCCTGCGATTCCGGATCGTTGACGTGAAATTCGTGGATGCCCCATGACATCAACATGGGTAACCGGGTTCGGCCGGCCTTTCCAGCTCGTGGATTATCTGCATGACACATCCACCAAAGCATGTATCGATAAAATATTTTTGCACTGATAAATGGTAGCTTCTGGTCCAAGCAGCTCTAAGCTCTGGCAGCATTGTTGAAGATGGTTTGCTGTTGAACAAGGCTTCATTCCTCCTTTGACTCGAAACATGGCTTCACTACAGCACCGGCCGAGGCTACCCCTTGGGTCTGTCGTTCGTCATGTGTCTAATCCTGTGTCACTCACTCTCCATCACATACACACCCCAAATCGGAGTTTCAGTCTTGCTAAAAGCAAAAGTTGGTTCTCCTGTCCTTCCATGGCCAGCCAGAAGACAACGCCTAACCGCCATTCCCAGACAATGGAACCCGCAAAGAAAGAGTCGTGATCCTCGGCTCAGGCTGGGCAGGCTACGGCTTTGCCCGCACGCTCGACCCGGCCAAGTACGAACGAGTCGTCATCTCACCACGGTCCTACTTCGTCTTCACCCCCTTACTGGCCTCGACCTCGGTTGGCACCCTCGAGTTCCGCTCCATCCTGGAACCCGTCCGACGTCTAAAAGGCAATGTAGGCTTCTTCCAGGGATGGGCCGATGACATTGACTTTGATCGTAAGATGATCCGCGTCGAGACCAACGCGGCCGAAGAGGCGGCCAGCAAAACCATTGTGCCTCCGCCTTCTCCCTCGCCTTCCGAGACACCCGGACTGGAAAAGGAGACAACCATGGAGATAGCAGCGACGACAAAGAAACCCAAAGGCGATCTAATCAACATACCCTACGACAAGCTCGTCATCGCATGCGGCGCCTACAGCCAGACCTTTGGCATCGAAGGCGTCCGTGAACACGCCCACTTCCTCCGCGATATCGGCGACGCCCGCCGTATCAGGTTGCGCGTCCTGTCTCTCTTCGAACAATGCTCGTACCCGCGGGGGTCAGACCACCTCAGCGACGACGACAAGCGCGCCCTGCTGCACTTTGCCATCGTCGGCGGCGGACCCACGGGCATCGAGTTCGCCGCCGAGCTGCACGACCTCATCCACGAGGACCTGGCCCCCTTGTACCCGGACCTGATCCCCCTCGTGAGCATCACCGTCTACGACGTCGCCCCCAAGGTCCTCCCCATGTTCGACCAGGCCCTGGCCCAGTACGCCATGGACACGTTTGCGCGCCAAAACATCTCGGTCAAGACCGAGCACCACCTGCAGCGGCTGCGGCTCGCCGACGGCGAGTTCGGCCGCCGCCACGGCGCGCTCAAGATCAAGATCAAGGAATATGGCGACCAGGAGGTCGGCGCGGGTCTGGTGGTCTGGAGCACGGGGCTGATGGCCAATCCACTGATCGCCAAGCTCACCGCCAAGCGGCTGGCCGCTGACGGGGCGGCGGCGGCGGCAAACAACCCCTTATCCTCTTCCGGGAATAGCGACAACGCTGCTTCCCCACCCCGGCACCTGGCCCGCGACGCACGCACGGGGGGGCTAGTCACCGACGCGCACCTGCGGGCGCGGACGCTCGACGAGGCCGGGGGCAACCCTGGGGTGCTGGACGACGTGTACGTGATTGGCGACTGCGCCGTCATGGAGAACGAGCCGTCGCTGCCCAAGACGGCGCAGGTGGCCAGCCAGCAGGCGGTGCACCTGGCCAAGATGCTCAACAAGGGCGGCGCGGCCGCCGTCGCCGACAGGCCGTTCCGCTTCCGCAACTGGGGCACCCTGACCTACCTGGGCAGCTGGAAGGCCATCCACCAGAGCCAGGCCGACGAGCTGCGCGGGTGGGTCGCCTGGGTCATCTGGCGGGGGGCCTACCTCACTAAGTCCATGTCGGTGAGGAACAAGATTTTGGTGCCCTTTTACTGGATGGTTTCGTGGCTTTTTGGAAGGGGCATCAGCCGCTTTTGAGGTTATCATTGCCTGGAGGGTGTGGTGTTGCTAGAGCAGGATAGGACGGTGGTCCTGCTGTAGGTATGCATACAGTTGCGAGCCGTGTTTTGTTTCCAACTTTCCATTACTCTTGGCCTGTAGGTGCTTATGGATAGACTTTGATGGGCGTCAAAAATCGGTTAGATAGACTGATATCCCTGTATTTGTATACTGTAAGAAGATGTGTATATGACTGAATAGACTGTAGCATCTCGCTTCCTGCCGCTCCGAGTCTTAGGGGTCGGTATACCGACATCGGCGGTATTCCAGCAGCGTATTATTCGCGACGCATCATGATGCAAGAATATGCTTCTGACTGGGCAAGGGCGCTCTTGTCTCCAATGTGTTAGAAAAATCGCGGCCGTGTTTAATATGCCGTTTCCCACTAGACACATTTAGAGCAGCAGAAGACATCTGGCAAATGACGGATACAGACGCTGCCCTGTTCACAAGACGATGACTACGCAAAGTTTCTCCAAGTGATTACTGTTCATATTGTAATTGAAAGAGACCGGATCAAGCCAACGCTGGGTATCTGCCGCTATTATGGCGAACCAAGTGCGATAGCAATGTGAGCCAAAGTCTAATCCTTCAGGAAAGTAGTTATGTTACGTCGTAGAACCCTTCCCCTCCTCAGGCAACCTGACTATCGCCACCACCGTCGTCGTCACCATTCGCGTGATTACCCCCACGCCTCAAGCGGGAACCAGTTTCAACACCGGAACCAGCACCAGAACGAGAGCCGGGGTGAAAGGGAAGATCACGAGCAGCAAGGCGAGAGCCAAAGGGAGAACCGGAGGTAGAAGAAGAGGGAGAGCCAGAATGATGCCCATTCACAGTCGGAGCAACCGGGCCATCGTGTAGGTCGATCATGCTCGGGGAAGGCTGAGACGCGTTCGTACCGTTCGTTTGACCTTCAGCCTCTGGATGTAGCAGCCCAGTTGCCCCGCCAGCTCTAGCCCCTTCATCACGCTCCAAGCCAGGCTCGGTTGCAGAATCCGGAAAATGCGATCTCAAACTCCTCGCCCACAGGCTGGCCGGGACAGAGCTGGGCCGTCGTTGCTCGACGACATCCGGCGAGAAATGCCCCGGATTGGGCGGACGGCCTGTGCGGGTGGCATAATAAGGGGCGTCATCGGCGGCGCCAGAGCTGGCTGGATCAGGGGTTTCGCGGCGGCGGGCATCACCACGAGCCGGCGGTCGAGGGGGTCTTTCAGGCACAGCGCGTACCAGATTATACATAGGCCGAAGGGGTCGCTGCACGCGCCAGTCTGCGCTGTGGCGGCGGAAGTGAGCTGGATGGGTGTGGCCCGGAGTAATTCCGTTGCCCCGTTGGAACCCTGAGGGATCATCGAGTATGCGATTAAGGGTATGGAAATGATACACATCGTCAGGGCGGGTTGTGACACTGATACAGAACGAGGACGCGGGAGGTGTATCGGGGTATCCTCCGGCATTCTGGTAGATAGTATTCCCAACGATCTCGATGATGACCGGAATCGGCATCGGAAGACGGCCTGAACGTGTTACGGTCCTGTAAGGGTTGGAAAAGGCCGCGTCCACGAGCTCCGCCACCTCAACAGCGAGCGGAGAGAGAGAGATAGGCCGGGGGGGATATGGAATGCCATGACTGTCGCTGTTGCCGCTACGAACATCGCCGTCGATTCTGTGGCCATTGGGGTCCTAACGAGAACTGGCCATGATAGGCGTGGGGATGAGAATATTCGATTCGTCTTGCGAGAAGAAAGCTTCGAAAGACGTCGGAATGAAAGCGACAGCAAAACACCAACTGCCTAGCAGTGCTGATACAATCTGCTGGGCTGCGTACTGAAGGCTTGATAAGGCTTCTAGAAGATGTGATGGGGTGGTTGAGCAGCGAAAGGAGCAGCTTAGGCAGGTTCAGAGTGGCACAATTCGAGGTAAGCGCTGATGGCTGGTCCCTCCCTGGACCCTTCCTGTCTCACCACGGCCTTCCTGCCTGCCCAAGGCAATGCCAGCTTTCAGATCCACGTTCCGCTTCTAATTTGGACTGCCACGGCTATCCGTAATTCGAATAGATGTAATGCGAAAGATGCCTCATGAGAGCCTTGGCTTTTTATTCCCAATTCTAGTCGGTACCGCGTCGATTTTGGTCTCGAGAAACTTGGCAGACCGAGCCTCCTGCAGCCATGAGATCCGGACTGGTGCTACATGCTCCCGCACAAAATCAATGAGACCCTTTGCCTGCGGCGCGTCTTCCCGCAGCGCTATACTGGATACGCGGGGGATTCCCAGTGCGGTACTCAGACGGTCTTCACAGGCTTTAGAGAGGCCCACGAGCCTGACTGCCTTCTCTGGTGACTGAGACTGCGCGGCAAGCGCAACCATCTGTGGAAAGTGGCAGTGGAAAGCTGAAGAGTGCCCAGCGCGGGCGGCAAATACCACACTGTAATGGCTGTTGTTCTGTTCCGTGAGTGGAGCTGGCTCGTCTTTTCCGGCTGACATGGACTGCAGGGTGCGCGAGATTCTGGACAGGCCGACATCAACGTAGGCGGCCAGCTCTGGGGTGGGAGGTACTGGGGTTGGTGCCACCAGATCTCCTGGCTTGCCACTCGTACTACTAGCCTTCTTTTGAGCCCGTCGCCGTTTCCCCTTCGAAGGGGCGATGAACGATCGCCGGTGCGTCCCTAGAGGGGCCAGAAGCCTGCGTGGCGGATCAGCCAAGTCGCCAGAAAGGGGATCAGATACGTAGTCAGCAGACTATGGTATGACCCACCGGCAAAGGAGCTCTAAGATGGCATCTTGTTCCTCCTGGCTCACTTGGGGCCTGTTCGCCAAACAAGTCAGTGTCTGGACCTCCATGAGCGACCTAGGAATTCGTGAGAGCGCTGACCATTCGACCGCTGTGTATGGCGTGTCTAGCGTGTGCACAATCTTTTTGCGCTCCATCGTACCCAACTTGCTTGTGAGATTACAACCGCCGTTTCAGGTTGTTGTGGGCTGGCTGACACTTTTTTTCAGGTTTTCGGCTTGTGTCCGAACTGACTTCGAACCGCCAACTCCTACTGCCGTCTTGCCTTCAACAAACTTGAAGCTGGATGAACAGAGTGGCCACTGGGTGCGCTCCCCGTCAAATGCTGCTTGTGAAGTCGTCTTGAGGCAACACCGTTGACTTTAGGGGCTAGTCAGTGTCAGTCGGTCTGGTGATCTTGGGTCGTTCGGTGAAGGGAGAGGTGTGTCGCAGCGACCTCTCGGACTCCAGACTACCTCCGCTAAGGAAAATCCACCGAAGGTTGATGACAGGGCGCCAACACGACACTATTTTGAACAGCGTCGATGTACAATGCTACAGCGGAGTCTACAGTACATACAAGTATGGAATGTAAGGTATGTACAAATATGTATTCGGCTGCTTTCTACCACATTGCAGGTCGATCCGTTCTACAAAATCGTCTGTAGTGGAGAGTGCTTCCAGTGCGCAGGGGCCATAAGTACTGTACGGATACCGTGATGCTATTACTGGGGACACACCCTGGGGTATCACTGTCAGCCCACTATCTTCTGATTTTCTCCCTATGTTTGTATTGTACAGTACATACCATAGCGCGCCACCTGGGTTTTGCAAAATGGTCACCGTCAGTATTTTTCAGTACCAGGATGCTTTGGCCGTGCCAATTGTATGTTGATTTCAGTATAAGAACCACTGTAATATTCATGGAACCAACACAGTCAGATCACTCGAAGGGCAAGTTCGACAGACAAGACCTTCCTTCCTGAAATACTAACTATAGCTATTTTCAAATGAATCCATCTTCTAGCTGTAAGCGCATTTCGACTTTAAGGCCATTTTGAAGTACCAAGGTCATCTTCAATCGAATTTATCTTCTGACTGTAAGACCCCGGGCCTGACTGCTGGGCTTGTAAGGTACTGTATCCTCTGCGCAAGGCCCTGGGCACTGCATCCTCTGCGCAAGGCCGTGGTACTGGGCTCGGAGGGTGGAATGGAGTATATAGGTTACGCGAATAGA
>NW_027041826.1:1452584-1502409 GCF_033297395.1 Canariomyces notabilis
CACCACATGATTGACTTAGTACGAAAATGATTTTGCAGCTGTATCATACTGACGGTGACCATTTTGCAAAACCCGGGTGGCGCGCTATGGTACCTACCTTATGAATACACACCTAATTCAAAGTTGAGACAGAGGAGCGAAAACTTCGTCGGACACATCTGTACATTCGCCAATCGTCCACAGCTCTACTTACGCGACTTGTTGGCCTGGTAATCTGTAAGGGACGTGTCTCGGCGACGAGAGAGGGCATTCTTCCTCATACATAGCCCGATTACCTCGAAGCGAAACAAAGCGCCCTTTGTTCTTCTCTGTCTCGGCTGTCATTGCACTGGCGACGCAAGCCATGGCTGGCAACTAACCGAGGGACGTCTAAGACCATCGAAAGCACTCTTGTATGGAAGTTTCAGTTATTGTAGAGAACTTTAAGCATGTCAATACCTCCATATGTATGTACCTCTAGATGATGTATCTTACCTTAGGTTACGGAGTACCTCCGTACACCTCCAACCAGTTTTTACTCCACCGCTGAGCTTGGGGCGTGGCTGTGTGACGAGCGCTAGTGCCACAATAACTTACCTTGTTGAACTTGGAAAGCATCCGCCTGAATTGAGGATGAGACCGTTCATACTGGTCCCATATGATGTGTTTTCAGCCCAAGGCCGAGCAAGTCAACAGCCATCTCTTCTCAACTTGCGTCGAACTGATCATTTGAGTGGTTGGCCCTTACACCTTAAGGTACCCAGTATTACAACTGCAGTAGGAAAGAGCTGGCTCGAGCTGGTTAACGTTTTGGTGTAAGTAACCCAGCTTCTTGCGTTCACACCCTACCCCGCCTTCTTTCCCGACACCACTTCGTCAACAATGAGTTCGCCTTCTTTCCCGCTTATCCTCCTCGTCACTTTGCCTATGCCGTCCTATCCACACAAGGCCACACCATTATACGGTAGGACCCGCAGGCTCAATCATCGAACATTGAGCTCCAAGTCTCAGGAACGTCCAAAGTTGCTGAGCGTCACAAATTCATTTCGGTACCAATCCATTCGCCGTTCTTCTGGCTCCTCGGAACGGTACGTAACTGCTTTCCGCCGGCCCTCTTGCCTTTCGCATTTGAACCTTTGCCGGACCGGACCCCGGCCTTCCCAAGTTGCAGCCCGCTTGTCTGCCTGTCCAACGCTTTTCCTTTTCGGAGCTCGTAGCCTGCTGCAAACTACCAGGCTGCCTGCCCCAGCAAGTCTCCCACTTACATCACCCAACCAACCTGGAAGCTCAAATCTCCCCACGTACCCCCAAGTACCAAAGGCGGCAGGGAAAGAGGTAAAAGAGAGAAGAAATAACGAGAGGAAGAGAGCACCAACAAAGGCCAATTTGGTTTCCATACTTGGATACCTCAACGGCTCTTTTATTCTTTGCGTCCTGATTCTTGGCGTTATTCTTGTTATCTGTGGTGGGCTTGTCCCCGCTGCAGCTCCAAACACCAGCGCGAAAGCTTGGGCCCTTCTAGCTGTGCGTCTTCCCAGCACTTGCACAGCCAAACAGCATCCTGGCAATTCTCAACCCCCCACCTGCTGCCTCTTTACTGCCAGAAAACCACCCATCCAAAAATTGAAACCAAACAAAAAAACAAAAACACGCCAACACATGCTAACGACTACGGGATTGAGAAGCTGTCGCCGAGCTTGCCCGAGCGGAGCTCGCCCGTTTGCGGAGCTACAGCAGCAGCCTTCCCAGCTTTCCTACCTGTGCAAGCCAGATGGCTCAAGCTTCGACAGTCGAACCGTCGAGAGAACGTGCTGTCTCCTCTGAGCCTTGTTCAACCCGCCCTAATCCGTTCGACGACGACATATCGGCTAGAAAGCGGCGTCGCACTTCTCTGGCTAGCGCTTCCCGGAGTCGGTCCGTCGAGACGCTCGATTCTTCCCCGAGCTCGCCCGCCGCGGGCAAGTCGGCCGCGGAATCGACAAGCGATTCCGCCATGAAGATTGACTCTGAACCCACCATTCCCACTACCCCCGAGCGGCAACATATTGAGCCCGAACCAGCCTCTGAACCGCGATCCAGCCGCGTCACAATAAATGTACGGACCCCGTCACGTACCCTCGAGGCGATCGTCTCGTCTCCTCCGTCCCCCTCCGTCAGGAGTGCTACCCCGCCTGCGGTATCGCCAACGGATGGTGTCAGGATCAGTGTGGAAGAATCCGAGGCCGTCATGTCGCTGAAAAAGGCGGTAATGGACACGTCAGGGTCGTCGACGCCCGATAGCGGTAGCCCCCCAGTCGAGGTCATAACAGATGATGAGGGAGAGGTTGACGTGCCCTTCACCATATTGGATGGGTCTGGACGTTCTCGGATCCGAGACCCCTCGCTCGCTGTCCCATTTCACGACGTTGCTGAGACATATCTGGATACCATGATTCGGTTATCGCAGTACCTTGTTACTCGTAAGCTGCGACTTCCGCCATATGGCACTCCTTCGGGAGGCACATTTGCTGACAAGCCTTAGACGACCAGGTGTCCCACCAATTCTCCGAATGGATTGAGAGTTATCTGCTCTACCTCAAATCCGTTCCTCCTCGCACAGCTGCCGAGTCTTACTACAGCCACCGGGAGATATGGCAGCATGTTCCCGAGCTAGTTCTCTTCATGGTCAACCGAAAGTGAGTTGTCCTGTTTGCGGTTCAAAATTGCAGTGTGTCTGACGAAATGGTTATAGGACTCCATACCCACGACTCAGGGGCCTGAGACAGGAGATCTTTGCGTTTTATAGGTCCTTTGCCAGGTTGACTGCCTGTTTCATCGAACTCGACCTCCGGGCACTGCGAAACCTGGGACTACCTGACCAGGGCCAGCTCCCGCCCCTTGCTTCCGCTCCCTATGCTCATGCTCTCGGTTTCCTCACCCGCAAGGATGAGGTGAACTGGCACTCGTCACAGCCTAACAACGTAGATGAGGACTGGAGCTACAGCGCAGAGGTGGCAGATATTCTGGACATCTTCCAGACCTACTCAACTGTGCAGGGAGGCACTCTCGCATGCCTGAAGCAGCTGGCTCTTATTGAGCGTGAGCTTATTTCGCACTGCCCAAGACTCACCGATCATCTTGGCAATCTATGCGTCCTCGCTTCGAATGTCGTACAGCAGAGCTTCCGCAGACTTCGCAACCCTAGTCAGCAGGCTTCTGAGACCGCCAGGCAGACCATTTTGCGGAGTTATGCGCTGTTCAAGCCCATGTCCGCAACCGTCTCGGAAATCATCGACAAGAACCTCAACCACCTCTCACTTGACAGCGCAGCGAACCTTCTCACCTCGCTGACCGAGATATATCAGGCATGCCTGGCTACTAATGGCGTCGTCCCTGCGGACACGATCGAGGCGCACCGCCAGGCCCACCCGCCTATTGCTGCGCAGCACGTACCGGAGGCTATGGCTTACCACTGGAAATTCACAAATTTCGCCAAGCTTATCAAGTCTGGCCAGATGCAACTCAGAGTCATGGCTGTGAGCACTATGTGTGGGGACCTCGTCACGTTCTACCGCAAATGCAGCGAATCCCTCGCTGAAGAAGCCACTATCGCCCTCCTGAAATATCTTGCTCACTTCCTTATTACGGCAGGTCTGGTCAACTACATTCTTGGTCCGACATGCCACCCGGAGATCACGCTCGAGAGCAGTAACATTGTTGGGTTTCTGATTGTGTCGCATACCTACTCGAATGAGCACACAGACACCTTGTGGCAGACAGTGACCTCGACTCAAGATCCCCGCGTGTCCGACGCCTTGATCCGGATGACCAGCCGCATCACGAACCTCTTCACCACGCAAGAACCGTTGATGTATCTCTGCGAGAAACTAAACACGGTGCCAGTTGAATTATTCAGCGTGACCATGCGTGAGTTCTGCGACCAAATCTTCAAGCAACTCCTCGCCAAGTTTCCGGAGAGCTTTCTCACCGACTCCGCTCCATTCGACCTTTGCATACGCCTGATCCGCCAGTCGTCTTGCTTTGGTTCGGGTTCGCCTATCGCGTATCCCGACGTCCAGCAGTTCGCGATACAGAAGTTAGAGAGCATCCTGAGCCACGGCCCTGGCCTGGAAGGCCGCTGGAAGATTTACCAGGACTGCCTTGACGATATCGCCAGGCGATCGCCGTCCGCGATAGGAAGCCTTTGGGTGCTCAGAGTGGCGACACGCTCTTACCACGCTCGGGATTTACGTGATCTGGCGTCAGAAAATAACTTGACGAAGCTCCTGGTCGAAGAGCTCGAAGCTGCGATCCCGATCGCAAAGGCTGCTGGGTTCTCAGCCGTCATCAGTGGGCCGCAGAACGCGCCGCGGAAGGAGCTTCTTTCATCGCTGATGTCACAAGAGGCATCATCCATCACCAAATCTCTCGGACAGAAGCTATGGGATCTCCTCGTGGGCTCGAGGGCGGCTTGTCAGGAGGACAGGGATGTTGCGTGGCAGCTCCTGAACCAGACGATGAAGGGGAACCGCCAAGGGGACAACTCCTTTACATCAACTTGCTTTGCCGAGTACCTTCCGACCCTGGACCCGGAATTCTTCTGTCAGGGCACTCTCGATTTCGTGCGCGAATGGGTTTTGCCGCTCGTCAACGATCCGGCGAGTATCATACTTGATGATTGTGACAGTGCTAATCACCCGGGCATTGAGCTGCTATGGCGAATGATCCTGACTGCTCCCAGCGGCACCATTGAGCAGCGGGCAATTCAGACATTGGTTAGCGACATCTATATTGAGAGCCGGTCTATCCTGTCGTTCCCGCATTATAGGGCACGAAAAGTACACCTGGCCTTTGTCGGCCGTTGTCTTCAACAGCTCTCTTCGGCAGCCACCAGGCTTAAAGCTTTCGCCGACGGTTCTACAAGCGGTGATGATGATTCCATGGTGATTGTCCCCACAGAACAACAGATGCGGGAGCAAGAGCTGCTCTTCATCCGATCCCTTGCGGTTTTGAGCGAGTTTCACCGACTCCACCAAGCCAAGCCAGAGTTCTCGGCGCCCGATATGAGATCGCTCATCCTGGAGTCACCCAAGGATATAGAAGGCGAGTCAGCAGAACTAAAATACCAGTCATTCGACGGGGACAGGCAAACAAAGGTCATGCCCCTGAACATTGGCAAGCGCAACACCGCAGCTTCGCTTTTGGCCAGTCTGCGGGAGGCCACGGGCTTCGAGAATTACCAAATATACTACCGAGGCCGGCCGTTTGTTCCACACGAAAACGACATCTGCAAGTCCCTCGAGGATCTCAAAATCCACAACGGCATCATCCTTGTTAAGAGAGAGTCCCAAGCCCCAATTATCCCGAAAATCCGCCTCGGAGCCTCTCCTGTTGAGATTGAGATCCTCAGCCGCTTCCAGGAGCTGTGGGAGTACCTATCGATGGAAGAGAAACTCGCTCGTGAGGTAAATATTCAAGTCGTTCACCTGTTGATACCTGATACATGTGACTGATTCCACCATTTCCAGATTTACCGCTTCCTGGTCAAACTGCCGGCCGATGAGGGCGTCCTTGAATCCATTGATGATTCCTCGCTCTCGTACATGGACATATTTTCCCTAGGACAGCCCTTCAAATCTCTCTACGCCGTACATGCGCTTCGTGAGTATCTGCAGTCCGAACGCCCTAGGTCAATAGGCTCTTCCTTCGCAGGGCAGGATGGTGAGACGAATGGGCCGCCAGATCACCGGGCTGCTTCCTTGGCCCGAGCCATGTCCCTTATCGTCCCGGCCCTCTCGGACCCACAGGTCACTGTGCAATGCCCGGGTCATGAATTGCGAATCGAACTTGGTTCTGCCCTGGTAGAGCTGTTGGTTTCGCTCCTCAAAGGTATGACCGATACCCTTCCAAATTGTTTGTATGACCTGCGTCTTCTCACGTCCGCTTCCACAGACCCACAACTCCCTGGCTCGGCGGCCAAGCTTCTCGACGCGCCTCTGCTGGATCGCCTTTTGGCTATGCTCTCAGCAGCTCTTTCGACCAACACGCCGGACAGCGCTACGAAACACGTGCCCCTCTGTCTTCAGAGTATCTTTGAATCCTGTTCCATGAGTGAGGTCTTCCTGTCAACATTTTGCGCCCATCCAAAGGTCCCGCGCTTGCTCGAGGACCTGCTGCTCCACGACCCACGAGTCGCTGTCAGAGAGAGCACTGCCGTGCTTATCAGTCAGAAATGCAGTCCAGCCAAAGAAGGTCAAAGGTATGGAAGGCGTGCCAATTTCTGATTATTCAGAACCTTGTTTCACTAACAACATCTCATCAGCCGCCTTGACGATGCCTCCGCGACTTTGAAATTGAGAGAATTCTTTTGGCCACAGATATCTCGCCTTGTTGGGCAAGCGGTCGCCAACCCTGTCAACTCGGAAGAGATTCTTAGCTTGTGCCTAGAGATGTTCCAGACCCTGCGAGATGCTCAGTCTGGAATCCTCAAACTCAAAGACCTCTCCAACGATTGGTTCAGATTACTGCTCGGTTATACAACCTTTGAAGTAAGTTCTGGAATCTTGTAATCTTTCTGCAGACTCTAAACTTCGACCTTTGTAGGATCCGACCAAACCTGATCAGATCGATTTCGTGGCAGCCAGCCTTACTCGGCTCTTGCACACTCTCATATGCGGGAGTAGTAAGACACTCCGCCGCGAGATCCTTCCGCCGAGGTTCGTCTCTACCCCCTACGCCTCGTCATATGCGATGCGTTCTCCTAACTTCCACAGCGGCATTGCACGGAAACTGTTCTGGAAGCACCTCTTCCCGCATCCAGAAGAGAAGGTGAGAGAACTTGAGCCCGGCCGGCCGGTTGTGTTTCCCGAAACGCGCTCTCTTCTCCTAGAAATTCTTTTCTCCTTGGTTCATGATGACCCCACCCAGTTCATGTGGCTCCTTGAGGACATGGACAGGCTGGTTCCGGTGTATCCAGACTCCGAAGGTGAGATATCCGGCTTGCTCCCTGTGATGATACGTGAGCCATGCTGACCAAATCTCAAGGTGATTACTACGATTACGAGCTCCCACAGCAGTTTGAAAGGGCAAAGGCGATCAGAGCGGCTTGCGGCTACCCGGGTCTGAGGAACCTCTCAAACACTTGCTATTTCAACTCACTCTTTGCCCAACTATTCATGAATGTCGAATTCCGGCAGTTCATGCTCACCGCCGCCGTTCAGGATCCCGATCACACCCAAGGTTTGCTCTTTCAGACTCAGAAGCTATTTGCATTTATGCAAAATAGCCTTCGCCGTTTCATCAACCCTGAGGACTGTGTTGCCAGTATCAAGACCTACGATGACACGCAAATTGATATCGCCCTCCAAATGGATGTAGACGAGTTCTACAATCTGCTTTTCGACCGATGGGAAGGGCAATTCCTGACAAACGACGAAAAGAATCGTTTTCGTTCCTTCTACGGCGGCCAGCTAGTCCAACAAGTTCGGTCTCAAGAGTGCGAGCACGTTTCCGAGAGGCTTGAGCCTTTCTCTGCCATTCAATGCGATATCAAAGGCAAGAGCTCGTTGCAAGAAAGCTTGCAGGCCTACGTCGATGGCGAAATCATGGAAGGAGGTGGGTGATCTTCATCCTCTAAGGATCAGCCTTAGTCACTGACACAAGCCTAGACAACAAGTACAAGTGCTCGACCTGCGATAGACATGTCGATGCTGTGAAGAGGTAAGTTGGAGGCTCCTCTCTCTACTGAGCGATTGCTGGAAGCTGACCGCGCCAAACAGGGCTTGCCTCAAGGACATACCGGACAACCTGATCTTCCACCTAAAGCGCTTCGACTTTAGCTTGCGGACCCTTCATCGGAGTAAGATCAATGAGTATTTTGCCTTCCCAACCAAGATCGATATGCGTCCTTACACCATTGATCACTTGAGCAATCCCGCTCAGGACCAGTCGGAAGACATCTTTGAGCTGGTCGGCATCCTTGTTCATTCTGGAACGGCCGACTCGGGGCACTACTATTCGTACGTCCGAGAGCGGCCAACAGCGGACGATGCACCCACATGGGTCGAATTCAATGATGATATCGTCAGCTCATGGGACCCTGCACTGATGGCAAGCTCGTGCTTTGGAGGCCCTGACTATCAGCCCCACTTCCAGCCAAACAACCAGGTGTATGAGAAGCAGTACAGTGCCTACATGCTATTCTACCAGCGGTCGTCCTCCCTGGCCCAAAACCAAGCGCTAGTGAGGGAATCCGGATGCTCCACTCCTATTCGGGTGGAGATTCCCGAGGCAATGCAAGAACACATTGAGATGGAGAATACCTGGATCCTTCGGAGGCATTGCCTATTCGACCCCTCCCAGATCCAGTTCGTCTGTTTGGCCCTTCTTCAACTGAAAAATTTCAACTCTAACGGATGCTCTCGGGACCACATCATGGAGACGCAGGCGCTTAGCATGGCGTTGGGCCATCTTGACCAGGTCGCATCGAGGACAAAGGACGTTCCAGACTTTTACAATCTGCTCAGTCGGTTACGAACTATGTGTCAGGGATGCGTCCGCTGCAGCCTTGCCGTGTTTAGCTACTTCGCCCAATATCCCGAAACATTCAGGATGTTGGTCCAGAGGAACACGGATGCGGATGTCCGCCAAGGGACAGCTGGCTTATTGATCAGACTCCTCCAAGTCATTAAATCGCAAGTACCTGTGCAGTATGGGCTGCCGGTACAGGAAGGAGATGACGACGAGGACGAATTCGACCCCAGGACGTGTGTTATCGCGGGCGTGATACGCCTATTCGAACACTTTTGGCAGCATTTCCAGATCAACCTGCGGTCATGGCCCGAGGTATTCGATCTTATGCTGTCGTTTGTCAAATTGGGCCGTCACGAGCTTGCAGCCTTCCTGGCACAGCCGCACTTCCTCAGAAATCTGCTCTACATCGTGTGGGCTGACGCAAACTCGGAGTCGTTGCTACCTCAGCAGTTTGTGAAGATGCTTGCTATGGTCTCGAGGAGGCCGGCAGCCCGTCCGCCTGCTTACGAAACGATACTTGCGCTCTTGGATTACCTGCTTGGAAACATCCGGTTGTCCTACACTGAGGCTGGGACCGTCAAAGGGGTGATCCACGCTAGGGATCGTGTCAGGCTTAACCCGGATTTGGACCAGCCGTTCGAGATTACCAGAAGTGAAGCCGAAATTCTGCATATGTACTGCCGCACGGTTCCCGTCAATCTTTTCTTTGACAGGCTCATTTGCATCAGCCAGAATCCTCAGGCGACCTACTCGATCATCGGCAATCTGATAAAACAGAGCCAACAGATGGAAGAAGCAGTATACCGCACACTCCAACACGGGATCAGCGGCCAGGTGACCCAATACAACGTCACACCCTACCTGCGTGTCGCTGGGGACGTCTTCTGCCGCGTGGCAAGCCGAGCGCAGGTCATCAATGAGTTGATCGGGCATGTGTCGCAGCAATGCCTGTCATTGCAAAGTGCAGAAGGCAAGGCGTTCCTGGATTTTCTACGCGAGACCTTTGATGGGCCTCGGGAGAGATCGGGGGAGACAGCGCACCAGGTCGTCATGAGATCTCTCGAATTTGTGCCCGAATGGGCACCCAGTTTGTTGGGATACTTTGACACGTCGGTCAGCGAAGAGGTGGAGACATTCCTCCAGGAGAAGATCTTCCAATACCGTTCATACCGGTTACCCGACGCCGAAAATGCGGACGAAGCGGCAGAATTGGCAGAGAAAATGAACAGCACGGCTAAAGCACTGGGGACTAGGTGTATCTTGTTTTTGCGCGATAATTACGTCGCTAGGAACGTTGACGTTACAGAGCGCCTTGTCAGCGGGCTGCAGCGGGTGATTAAACAGTGCAGCAAGTACTTCACGGATGATGAGGAAGCGCAGGAATTTGCCTTGCACATTCAAGGTAAGCATCCTTCTGCTCTCCCTTTTAGGCTCTCTATTTTTTCGGTACATGGTTGATTTGTGGGTCGGAGATGGACTAACAGTCTGGAACAGGAATTTTTGAGGCGTTGACCAGACTCATGGTCGTCGATGAACTGGAGGAAGACGGCTCCGGTATGTACTACAGCGACTCCGAGAGCATCAGGTCCAGCAACACAGCTGGCTGATATCAGACCACATCTTTGCAGAGTGGGAGAACTCGTCGGGGTGCTCTGGTCAGCTGGACGCTTTTGGAGACATTGCGACTGGTGAACTGCAGGCAGGAGACTTGCAGTGAAGTGTTGAGGGCTCGTCATTACGGGCTCCCCTGCTGGCTCCCCTCACAGGTCTGCCAATTTCTTTCTTATTCCGCAAACATACCCGCATCTGAGCACGGTGTACGATATGACGAGGCCACGAGACGACGAGTGCAGCCGGAAAAAGGGGTCCGGCCATGGGGTGGTTGGTTGTTTCTAGGTGCATTGAAACCAATAATAGCACAAACGAAGTCTGCATTAGTCCTTGGGAGCGACGGCGTCCTGGGGAAAGGTCACAAATCGACATCGGGTACCGGATTACGGGACATGGGAACATGGGACACGGGGCATTGGTCATTTTACGTCCTTCTCGCTGCTGCGGAAGACGACGTCTGCTTTACTTGGGTTGGGAGGAGAGAAAGCTTCCAGGAGGGATAGACGAACGGGGTTCTGGTCTGATTGGGCTCGGTCAAGGTGCGGCTTAGATTGATCAACTGCATCAGAGAGAAATCCAATAGACAATCGGTTGCTGGCGATGATGGAGATAGCCTCGTCCAGCAGCCTGGCACTTGGGGTCTTGTTTCTGTTTGGCTTGGTTTTATTGATTCGCCCCAGGGACCCGTTCTGAGACTATGAGCCTCAACGCCCACATTACACGGCAGACTGGCAAGACCATTAGGTACTTGCAAATCCAGCCCAACCCCTAATCTCTACCTGGGTGCCTCACCAGGTTACCCTGTGATGAGCAGTTGCGCTGCGGAGTTTGGTGAATATCGTGCCACTCTTGAGGCTCAACCCGATCAACCAATCACAACTGGAATTTTGGGCTCTTATTGGGTTATGAAGCTCAGATCAAAGAGTATCTATCGACAAGAGTGGCAAGGTAAAAATAGATGTTTCTTGCTGCCACGAGCCCGGATGCCATCATTGCCGTGTCGTTGGGCCTTCTTGGCAGCGACAGTTTAGACGCCGGGCCACGGCATTGGCTGGATTGACGGGCCCTCAAAGAAAAGCCGTCCATAGCCCGTAGATCTTGGCTTTGGCGCTATTTTCGGGATCCCACCCCGATCCAGGCGGGCCCACCTCACTGGCCCTGCGGGGTAGGTAGCGTAATTACATTGTAATTACAATTTAGTACTCCGTACACTACGTTCAGAATCCGTACAGTACACACTTGAACGGTAAGGGATCACTGCTGTGACAAGGGCAAGCTGGCGGTAGCCGCCGTGATCCCTGGGTCCTGCATCTCGCATTGTGCATCGGGCATCTCGCATCTTTTGGCATTGGCTGCTGTCTTGTACTTGTTTGCATCCCCCGTCCTTGATCACAGCCAGAACCAGTGGGACACTGATGGGGGCTTGCGTTACTTCAGGGATTCGTGATAACGTTATCCGCTTTTTGTTTTGTTTCTTATTCTCTTGTTTCTGTGTGATGGTGGTTGGGAGTGGGGTGGCAGGCTGAATTCGTGAGGGCAAGATTCGATGTTTGTTGAGTTGAGATCGGGTGTAAGTTGGTTCCTCTTCTTAAATGAGATTGTTTGTTAACTATACCGGTATCCAGAGCTTCATGACAAGTTTGCTCAGAAAATCAGATCAAGATCCCACTGAAATGGAAGGTCAGCAGAGGGTTGGCTAGTTACACAGCTACACCAGATGACCTACAGTATAATGGATGAGCCTTGCTCTCGCGGTCACAATTGGGGCTGGCTCCCCACCTTCATCAACCCTCATCACGACCGGAACTATAGTAGCTGCATGGTCTTCGCCTAGGGACCCAGGGCCAACCTTGAGCGACCCCAATTCGCATGCACGTCGTGCATCTGCAGCACACCGCACGCAGACCGGCGAATAAACTACCTTACACTGCAATAGATCGTGCATATACATGTAGATATATTAGCCATTGGAGATGGCCCGTCTTCGCGGGCAATGGCTTACTGCAACGGCTTGGTGCTACGTCATGAAACAACTCTCTTCGGTCGATGGTGTCTCGTTTCACGTTTTTGGTCGCTGCCTTTTATCACATCATTTTCAGAGTTGCCCTCCTCCATTCCTCGCTATCAAGTCATCACGGCTTGTAGCCGCCCACTCTTTTTTTAACATAACTCCCTCTAGCCTGCCATCACGGCCTGCGTAGCGTACCCCTTTCATTGCCCATTGCCTATGTCATCTGGGATTATTGTTTGAGATTCCCGCCGTTCCAAATCTGGACATGAAACAAGACGGCTTATACTCAGATGCACAACATCTCTTATTTCGGGCATGTATGATACTTGTTCTCTCTCGAGGGACCCGAGTTTAAGTTTCCATCATCTTCGGCAACAACGCGGCCAAGCAGACTTTGCCCCCCCTCCTCCGCCGCATCCCTTGCTTCGAAGTGGAACATTGAGTTGATGGGATTAATTACCCCAACCTGCCCTCTCGATCTGTTTCCGTGGACGACATCATCAGACGGAGCCGTAACAGCATGGCTTCCTCTCCGTGCCTCAGGCGCCGCATCTCCTCGCCGCTCGAGGCCGGCCACTCCGTTGCCGACGGTCATCAGCTTCCAACTAACGTCAGCGATGCTCTCGAGTACGCATCCAAGCGTTTGGGGAGGAAAGCGGCGCATATCACACTGTTGGTTGTCCGTCGGGACTACCAGCTGCCCACCGCGCCCTGGTCTGCTCCAGCACAGGGCCCTGCATCACCGCCTGCGTCCGTCTCATCCCGGATAGACGCCCTGAAACAACTTCTCCGGCCAACAAATTCCGGGGAAGACCAGATTCGAGAGAGAATCCTCCACGTACACCTGGATCACTTCCGCAATGGGACCTTATCGCCCGCTTTCAGCGAGGCATCGACGACCTCAACTGTCTCGTCCGTCGCCACCACCGACTCAACGTTCAGTCATCGCCGGTGGCCAGGCAGCCCAGCGATATACGGCAGTGTGCCCGTAACACCTGCCACCCCGTTTACCACCGTGTGCTCGCTATCGGGAGCATCTGAAATGGGCAGGGGGACAGTGTCAGGTGCTGGCCAGTTCGGCATCAAGCTTGTTTATGCCCATCCCCTAGGTCCTCGTGAAGAGAAGACGCTCTCGCAGACGCTGGATAAGGCGGCAAAGAAATTCAAATTAGAGTGAGCATCTCCACCCCCCGCATCCTCGACGAAGGAATGCTGACCCGTGAGAATAGCCCCATTTGGCTCCCCCAACCCGTATCTCCCTCCACCCTCGGCTTGCCCGTGGATTTGGTCTGGAACTCAACCACGCAAAATGAGGCCCTCTTCTCATCAGAGCACCTCACAGTCCTCTCACTCGACCGCTTGTACACGTTGCGCACCGCCCTCCAAGCTTACGCGACCACGCAAACGCTGAGTCGCCTCGAGGATGCCGTTGACGAGCTGCGTCGCGTGTTTCTTGCCAACGGGCGACGTCCCTTGCGCAAGAGCGCTCTGCTGGCCGCATACCGCTGGCTCAGCCCTGTTAGCGACGCGGCTCTGGCCGATGTCTGCCATATGTATGAACGGGCATACGGAGGCGTCGAGCGGGACAGTGGCGTGGAGGATGATATTGGTCCCATTGCGGCCTGGCCACTTGCTGAGCGCAGCCAGGGCGATGGAGAACCAACGGCGAGGATGGAAATGGCGATTCCAGACCGCCGGAACGGACATTGCCAACAAAAACCACCATACCGGCGACCAGAAACACCACCCCGGTTGGAGACACCCGCTCCCGACCACGAATCAAGGGACCTCGACAAGGAAATCCTCCTCTCCGCCTGCGAACCCAACCTAGACGATCATTCCGACCTCGACGCAGTCGAAACGTGGTATCGTCGGGTACACGTCGGTCAGATCGACCCGCTACGCTCCCATCCTGCTCTAGTTGAAATCATGCCCCCTTCCCCATCGCCGACACCACCGCCACCTCCGCCTAAGTCACCTCCTTATGCCCCCCGACAGCAGCGCCCTGTCGACAATGAAATCCATGTCACGCTCCGCGTAGCAAGCACGAGCCCCAAATTACAACCCGCACCCCCGGGCCGGGCCCTCGCCCTGAAACTCCAAACGACCTTTGACCGCGCCCAGACCGCAAAGCAACAAGACCCCAACACCCAGGCTCAAGGCACTGCGGAGGAGGAAGAGGAGGACCTCACAGCCCGCCCAACCAGCGCGATCAAGACAGGCCCTGACCCCCACATCGTCCCTTTGTCGGTTTCCTTTCCCTTCCCCTCCGCCAATCCTACCCCTGCCGAAATCCACAACCAAAGCCAGGGCAAGCCTTCACACTGGAGCAGAACCAGAATCAGCGGCGGCAAAGGAGGAAGCAACGGGGGCACGTCAATTGACGGGATGCTGCTGCACGGTTGTGGGCAGCAGCAGGGCCATGAAGAGGCGGAGACCGAGGCGGACGAAAGAGTCGAACGGGTCGGGCCGATGACGCCGAATGGGTACGACGACATTTCGCCCGTCACAAGAGGCGAGTGGGGGTTTCTGATGGGGGAGGGGTTGATTGGGAGGGTTGCTAGAGTCGAGACGTGCTGATGGTGGGTTGCTCGTGTTGATGTGATATACCAGACTGGACATGCATGGCATGCCGAGATGGTTTTCGGCGCTTGTACATAGTTTTGCGGTCCACCCCTTCCTTTCCAGGAAGGAAAGACGAATAATGAATATGCATCATATGATACCATTTACCCTCACCTGGATTCAATCCCATCAGCCTGGACCGCGGTATATCACATTGGAATAGCGACAGTGCTCTACTTCCAGCCATACCGGCCCGCAGCGTCCCGCTTGGTCCCCTTGGCGCGCGCGAAACTGTCCTCGAGCGCGCTCTGGTTGCTCTGCGCCATGTTGACCACCTGCCGCAGGCTGTGCTTACCCGGCGCGATGGACCGCACCGGGTTGTACGCCTGCTGCGCGCCCGACGCGCGCAGCGCCTCGTTGCGCGCGTACTCCTGCTCCATGTCAAACGTGACCACTTTGGCGTTCGGCGGCAGCGCGCCGGATAGACTGGTGTTGTTGTTGTTCGCCCCCTTTCGACCAAACAGCTCGCGCCGCGCGGCCGGGCTGAGGTCGAGCGAGTCCGCTAGGGAGGCTAGCGAGTCTTGATGTTGATGTTGTTGAGCTGCGGAGACCGGCTGGGGTAGCGATAGGGCTTGGGTCGGATAAGCCGACGTTACGTCGTTTTCTTCCTGTTCTTCAAAGTCAGCCGCGGCAGCAGCTGATGGTTCGTTTGCGCCGGTGAAGAGCGGTTCGTAGCTTCCTGTGGTGGGTGGGGCGGTTGTGGTGGAAGGCGAGGAGTCGCCGTCTGCATCGCCCATGGAGAATAGGGGGACCTTTTTCTTGGGCGGGTCTATATTGGGAGCAGTCTCCGCTGCTGCCGTCGTTGTCGTGGCCGTTGTGATTGAGCCGGTTTGGCCTGCGGTCATACCGCCGGCTGTGTTGCCTGTGGTAGTTGGGCTGTCTTTTTTCTTGCTCTTCGCTGGTGCCTTCTTCCTCGCCACCGACAGCGGCTTGAACATGAGCGGTTTTCCCACCAGCTTCACCTCCTCTTCCGGCTTCTGCCCTTCGGGTATTGACGGCCCCTTGATTCCCATAGTCGAAGCCGAGGTCTCATCGTCACCATGGCCGTCCTCAGTAGTTCCGTTGCCGCTTCTGACAAATGCTGGTTCCGCGGCTGTCCTCAGGTGAATCCCGGGTGCATGCGCAGTACCCAATTTCTTTCCACCTGCAGCAGCTGCTGCTGCGCCCCCCGTCTTCTTTGGCGGTGGCAGAAACGAGCCAAGGCTGCTGAATCTGCTTCCGCCTGTGGTCTTGACTCGCTTCGCGGGCGGCTGTCCATCATCATCTGCGGCGGCGTCGGAGTTTGCGCTCGCTGCTGGAAGGTTTACGACAATCTTGCCAGAACCCGATGAGCGGTCGAGCAGCTTTTGGAATGGCTTTTTGGTTGCCGCCGCCGAAGCCGATGTCGTCGTGGGCAATGCGATTTTATGCTGCACATCTTCGGAATCGGATTCCGAGTCTGAGTAGTCAACTAGGCCCATGGTTGCGACGAGGCGGGTCTCGCGCCTTTGATGTCCAGATGCTGCACTCGGGACTTGGGAGTTGGGAGAGTTGGGTTGGCTGACGTGACGTTTCGCCCCAGGAGATCAAAGCTGCAAGCGGAGCTTGATGTGAATTATCGATAAGACCCACTGACCACTTAACAAATCCCAGTAACGTTACAAGAACAGTACCGTAATTTACCGGTTGACACTATCACTCCGGTATTACAGTGGCCTACTCCGTACAGTACAGTACATCGTGGCTCGCCACTGACATACCCAAGTGTTTCGTCCCACTTCATTCACCCCGCCATCAAACCATCTTGGGAACCTGAGCTCTGGTCAACAGACACAGTCCCCCTGATCACAGATGCTCCCTGGTTTGAGTTCTGTTTACAAATAATGCTTCCACTTTCTGTGTCCGATTCATAACTAAACCCTCAGGCATTACAAGAGGTCGCAACAACGGCCTCTCCCTCCTGACGGCGCAGCAACCCTCAGACTTTCAGAGCTCTTCGTTTCCTGTTATCAAACGCAGCGATCTTGATACAAACAAACCATCTTACGATCAGCCACCCGATCGTGAAGGCACTCGACAAGACTCTATTCATGCCCTCCCAGCACAGAAATGTCGGTAATTCAAGTCGAAGAGTATGGCTTCCTTCTTTCAAGTACGCCGCTGAACTGTTGGTGATGCTGACCTTGTTCAGTCTGGTACTGTACCAGTTGCGGACCAGCTACCTCAATGACATTGCCGACGGGGTAGGGGAACGCCTCTTCACCTTGAACGAGAGCTTCCTCAATTCGGCGCCCTTTAAGTCTGCGGGATGGCGCCCAGATCCCGCTCTCATCAAGAGGACTCACTCACCCCCGATTCCTACCGCTGTTGCTTCAGAGTACTTTCAGGCGCCCCGCCTCGCCGGCCGCACCCTCGAAGATGAGGGCGAAGAAGGAGGCCTGTTCTCAGGCGACGCCCCCGAAGCTACGGGCCCTAGCATGGCGACGAAGCGCCGACGCCGGCGCGAACAGATGGAGGAAGACGACAGCAGTGATCTGAGCGATGAGAGCGACGACGAGCCAGACCAGCGCGCTGCACAGCAAATCAAGTTTGCCAAAATGCCTGTGAGGCATCGCTCTGGTTCTTCTCCCCTGCAGTCGTCCAATCTCCGCCAGACGACCACCCTATCTTCGCCCCGTCCCGCGCCAAGGCGAGGGTCGCACTCTGCACTGGAGACGGTAAAGGAGAGGGCGCGTCGCGACACCGTGACCAGCAGCGAGGTCTCATCCGAGAACGAGTTTGACACCTCAGCCTTCCACAAGCAGCGGGACGCTGCCCATGCAGCTGCCGGACGCGCCACCAAGCTGTCGGTCAAGCTAAACACGGAACCTACTGGCGAGGCAAAACGCCGTGGGAGTGAGCTTCTCGAGGAGGAGGAAGACGATTCTGACGCTTCCGACGTGTCATCAGCTTTTATTGAGAGCATAGACTCGGCATCAATCCTGGACGCCGTAAAAAATCCTCTGAACGGGTCCCTGAGAGATCAGGTAGTTGGCGCCGTGCCAAGGGAGCTTACCCGGAGATCCACAATACGCAAATCGGCCATGCCTGCGCCGTTACAAGTCCCGGTTGGAGAGCTGCCGCCTCCACGGCCCATGAGCACCATTCGGCCGCTGAGCATGGTGCAGCCCAAAAGCTTGCTCTCGGCCGCCCTCAACGCCAAGAAGACGAAGCCAACCCTCCCATTTGACGGTTTCGCTTCACTTTCGGGACAGGGCGACCCGAATCCCATCATGCTCCGAATCTATGCCCCCTTTTCCAAGCAGCCCTCGAAACCGTTCGAGGTCCTGATTCGACGGACGGTACATCAAGGCCAAGGCGGAGACAGAGCAGTGACAGTCGCTGATTTGATTGGCCTCAGTCTATGGCGCTACAACGAGGAGAAACTGGAGCCACCGTTGCCCGAGGACAAGCTGAACGTGAACTGGTGGGTTTTACGCATGGTCGAGGAAGACGGCGAAGTGGATGAGGATTTTCCGCCTCTTGAACGCAAAAAGCAGCTCATATCGTTCACGACGGCGAACAACAAGGCCGGCCGCTCTCGCTCCAACTCCAAGGTCTACGACATCTTTGCCCTGGCACCGGCATCACAAGAGGAATTCGAAGAGAATCAGCGCACAACCCCGCAGTTCGAACAAGAAGTAGGCGGCAGCGAGGATGACAAGGACTTGACACCGCGGAACACGCCGCGGCCCGAGGCCGCCCTGCACGTTCCCGACCAGCCCCGAGAGAACCCGCTCCTCAACACGGCATATCGTGCGAACACGACAATGTTTGCGGACATGCCCCAGTCCAATCAGCCGGCAAACACCCCTAGCGCCGCTCGCGGGGAGAAGAGGCTGTTGCGAATCTACATTCATTCCTCGGATGCTGCTCCGGGTCAAATGCTCACGCTTGATGTTCGCACCGACACTTGGTTGGCCGACGTTTTGGATATCGCTTGTCGGAAGCGGCAACTCGACAAGGCCAACCATGTCTTGAAGCTTCCCAACTCGGGAACCGTCGTGTTGCTCGACCGTACGGTTGCTTCACTCGGTAACATCACTGACCTAGACCTCTACCGGCGCCGCTTTGCTACGGATGGTCCCCTCATCATGACCGGATCACCCAGTAGCTCTTCGCCGAGGCCGCATCTCTTCGGCGATAATGCAAGCTGGACCAAGACGAAGAAATCCAAGCTCCTAGGAACTCACCCACTTGCCAAGGAAGTCTTGAAGCAAGATGAACTGGGTGTCGGGCCCAATTACAAGAAGTACACGGTCTGGCGAAAGCAGGCAATGCGCATGACTTCGGAGAAGATTTTTGCCATTGACGGGGACTACATTCATATCATGCCTGCCTCAGGCGGAAAGCTGGCCGAGTTGGACGGTAAACTGACCACGGTCCATTTTAGCAACGTGGTAGGGTGCAAGGTCTCGAGGAAACATCCGGCCAACTTCAGCGTACGTTGCCAACAAGTCAGCCAAAGCCTTCTGAGCCAGGTCGCTTACTAACCGTCTCGGTTCAGGTCGTTGTGTACAAGTCGACCGAGTCTAAGAGATACGACTTCGTCACGAGCGGCCCGGAATACGCGGCTGAGATAGTTGACGAACTCAAGACCCGCATTTCCCCTTATCGAGAGGTCTGAAGGCCTTGCAGGAACTGCAAACAACCAGCCACAGCGCAACGTCAGCCGCCGGTTGACTTCTCACAGTAGCTCTCCGCCGATCGGTTTCTGATTGAGACGGCGTGCGACAATGCGGGACCGCACAAACGTTGACCGTAATAATGGTGACATCACGCAAGGGGAACGGCGCCCCAGCCCCATTGGCTGACGAACCAGCCTGGTCAACCGCGACCGCAGACAGTCGAAATAAAGTTGGGATGCTTGCCCACCCAGTGGCGTGGTTCGCGTGGCTGCAGCATACCTGCAGATAGTGCAGGGGAAGTTCTCGTCCGGATTCGCAGCAGTTCCAAACGGTAGCTCTGGGCTAGTATGTACATTCGAGCATTCCATGCTATGTATTATGTTCTCTTTCCCTAACAGGTGTTGGGGCCAGAAATCTCGCATCACGACGAGATTGTCGATGAAGGTTCAAGCCGCTTCACAAAGGGCACACCGCGCTCCCTAACCGTTGAACCGGTGTTTTGATTTCAGGCCTGCTTGCCATCTGCGCTTGAAATTATAGGGCTGTGGCCCGCCTTAAATGGTGACGAACCGTGATAGCGACGGTTCCGCACGATGATGCCAATATTCTAGGAGGGGGCAAGACTACGACGCTCAGTTCATCATTCGCCATGTCCATCGCATAAACTATTTTAGGGACTCCGGCCAGATTCCGGATCCGCTCAGAGCCGTTGCATCCGCGATAATACTCCAAAGCAGGGGGAGCAGTGCCCACTTCGATCGCTCGGTGGTGCTCGGCTGCTCGCAGCCCCTCCGTGGCGGATGTGTTGCGGCCGCCGGCCAAACCCTATGGCAGGAATCGCAGCATCAAATGCCTGACCGTCCCGCGGCTGTGTCGATCCAGATGCATCAGGTCTTACGATTTAGCACGTGTATAAGTAGTCTGCCTCCAGACCGATGGTGGGTGTTCTTCCACATAAACCGAACCATCACCAAAACTATCCATCTAGACCTTCTTCTCCTTTCCGCCTGTGAAGTTCCTGTCTCCTCATCTCAAAGCACGCCCATCACACCCTCTATTTCCCGAACCACTCAGAACAACCCTTGGGATTCAGGATGCGTTACATTCCCATCATCGCCGCCCTGGCCGCTCTGGCTACGGTATGTCCCTCCCGTCTCAATCCTGCCTTCACGATCCTATACCCAAGTCCATTCCCCCCAATCCATCCCTATCCAAAGCTGCTCCAACTGACACCAAACAATGAATAAAAGGCCCAACAAACAACCTCCACCACCACCGCCGACACCGACACCGACACGGCCACCAGCACGGACACAGCCTCGTCCCTGTCCTCGCTCATCTCGTCCCTCAGCTCGGCCGCCTCGTCAAACCTCGCCTCCATCACGAGCAGCGTCTCGAGCGCCATCAGCTCGGCCACCGCCACCTCGTCGGACAACACCGCCCAGACCAGCGCCGCGTCGGCGTCCGAGACCGAGACGGGCGCCGCTGCTACCACCACTGGAGGCGGCGGCGGTGGTGGTGGTGCTGGCGGGGGTGGTGGTACCAGCGGTGCCATGAAGAGGGTTGCTAACGGGGTCGGTGTCGGCGCGGTCATGCTTGCTGGGGGAGTGGTGGTTGCTGGTTATTTGTGAGGGGTTTATTTACTGTGTGGTCTGTGGATGGAAGGATAGGATGGGTCGCGATTTGGCAGGGGTTGAGGGGGGTTGTGATGTGTATTGCGTGTAGTGTAGTGAAGGGGGTTTGTGTGGATTAGAGGCGGGCGTAATAAGAAGAGGTTTCTGTTGCCTTGTGGATTCTGAGAGGCTCTTTTCTTTTTCTGCTTGCTTGCTGAAAATGACAGGAAGGAGGCGTCTTGATGCCACATCAAGACGGGAGAGATTGTAAGTGTATGTCATTGATAGGCCGAGAACCTGATTGCTGCTGCTATTAGATGCCGGTCCATGATTTCTGTGATCGTGCTCGTCCTGGAGCTTTTAATTAGCTATACACTCGTGTCCAACCTGGATGTACCCTTGAATTCGTAGCGTGAGAGGTGGATAATGATATTTCCTTCCCCTGGCCAGATATTGATGAAGTTGAACCCATGTGCTTTCCCCCCTCCCCTCCAAGTGCGCCACAGTTAGGCACCATGCCTCTGCTTCTCTTTCCCACTTTCCCGGCTGACTATGACAGAAACTGGCCCGTATTCTCTTACAGTATATGTGCGAGAACGGTTGTTCAGTCAGTCACCTGTTTCCGCCGTCTAATTTCCCCGGCAGAGGTGAGACAACCGATGGATTGGATTGGAACTTGAATATGGGGGCAGCAGACAACGGAGTTGTACCTCTAATGAATCGAGATCAAACCTAAGAGAAGCGCGGTAATCGGAGGAGGGGTTGAGTCGCCGACGCCAGTTGCAGCTGCTAAACGAGAAGTGCTTGCTTCAAGTTCTGCCGGTCTATGGAGACCTGCTGGTACCTGCCCCGATTTCATGCCTGCTGACGAGAGGTGGAAGCATCCTCTTTGGCACGATAGGTACTGAGCGGCCAAATTGTTAAGATGGGTAGTCGAGAGGACAATTTTAACGTGACAAAATTGGGCTAAACTAACAGCAGGTACATGCCTGCTTCTTCCTAATCGCACCGCTGGATTTGGCAGTCCATGCTGAAGGAAGGAAGGCATGATGCACTTGGTATTATCCAAAGCAAAGGCAAGTCTGTATCAACTTGCTAGCGCCCTTTGCGCCTAACTAGCGTTCCTCCGGGTATCATTCCACAACGCATCCACGGCCTGAAAAATGCCCGTCACCTTCCGCATGACCTCCTCATCCACCTTGCCCCCAAGCCGCTGCTGGATCTTGTCCGGGTGCCACCTGACCCTCTCCTCCTTCAAGCGCGCGAGGAACTCTTTCTCTCCAACCTCCTGCAATCCCAAACCGTTGACAAAGAAGGCCCTGACCCCCTCTGCAGAGCAACGATCCTCCCCGGGCCAAGGAATCCCTTCCACTCCACCACCTCCACCCTCGGCGTCCCATTCCGCCCAGCGGGTCGTGTACCGGTCCCACTGCTCGCGCCAGGCCTTCCTGCGGCGCCTTTCCTCCCCGCGCGCCAGACTCCTCTCCATCTCGCGGGCGATGCGCTGTGCCTCCTCGGCGCGCCGCGCTTCCTCCTCGCGCTCCCGCTCCCGCCGCGCCCGCGCCTCCAGCAAGCCTGCGTGTGTCCGCTCCCACATCTTTTGCCGCACGTACGCCGCGTACTCTTCGTCGCTCATGCGCTCCAACTCGCCGCCGCCGCCGCCGCCATTATTGCTGTTGCTCCCTCCTCTTTGGGAAGTCGGGGGAGCGTAGATGTGGATGGGCTGGCCGTAGACGGCCTCCCAGTAAGCGGCGCCTTCGTCGTCTGCGAGGGCGTCAAAGAGGGATTCGCGAAAGGCTGTTTCTGGATCGAGAGCTTGTTCTTGCTCAAACGGGTTGGCCTTTCTTGTCTGGGCTCTTGACTGGGAGGGCGAGCGCGGACGGTGGTGTCGGCGGCGGTGGTGGTGGCGGCGGGGCTTTTCGCTGTCTGCCCCATCTCTGTCTGAGGATCGATGGCGGTGATGATGGCGGTGACGGCGGGGGCGGTCGTCTAGATCGTCGTCGCCTTCTTCGCGCTGGCGTCTGGAGGAGGACCGATGAGAGTGTTTTGATTTGAAGCGGAACTTGGTTGGTCTTGGTGCCGTGCCATCGCGGTCTTCTTGTTTCTCATTTGGGCGCTTAGCCGGCATGTCGTGATCGTTGGCGTAGGGCTCCCGGTCGTCATCGCTGCCAAAGGCAGAAACGGAGGCTGACGGTTTGCGATGGCGCTTGCGCCTTCTTTTGGCTGCGTCGTCGTCGTCGTCTTCGACGTCGCTGTCTGGAGGGTTGATGGAAGCGAGAATGCGCCGCCGTTTGGGTGAGCGAGGCGACTCGATCTCCATTTCTAGGGCGGTCTTTGCCTCTGTAATGGTCGCGAGATTGGATTTCTGATGGCAGAAACCCCGGAAGCGGATAATTAGTGGGCGGTTGGGCGGCCCCGGGCGGTGCCTGTTCGTTAACTTCGTTGACGTTCGTCGCTGCATCTTACCCCGACCGGACCCACTTGAAGTGGAGACGGGATTGCCCTATGAGTGGGGCCACAACCCCTCGGTGCCTGTCCGACTCCGTACGAACCCTTAATCGCCTCCTACATGGGAGTGGCCTAGATGGGGAGGAATAAGTTTTGTTGAGTTGTCTTATTGTCTGGCTCTTCTGGGTTTTCGCTTTGAAAAGCGATTCGATAGCGTACCATATCTCAAACCGGTATCGTATTGTCTGAACCGTCCTGCAACCGTTGGCCTGTAATTGACTTGTTCGATTTCTCATTGCAGCTTCTATCTACTCCGTATATTTCTGCCATCTAGCATTACCTATCCCGGTCCGTCATCCCCTCTGACGAATCGACTGTCTTCTTCAGTCATTAAATGCGCCATCTCCATGCTTCACTTTCCCAGCGTACTCGGCAGAGCAGCCGTGTTTTGGCCTGCCTCCCTGTCTTTGGCAACCCCAAAGTCGCCAAAAGTTATAAACTACCATAGCGCCCCTCCCTACTTAGCCAAAATGATCTTGAATGACCATTTGAGTGTGCAAGTGGATCCTCCGTTAAGGGGACCGTCCTGTAGATGGAAAATGATCACTGTTATCACCTTGTAATTGAACTCTTCCTAAGCCAAGGGGATTCCCTTGGTCCCAGGATTCCTGTATAGTAGTAAGAGCATTGCTTACTATTAGGATCCTCTTGTATGGCCTTATGGATTGAATGCATTTTCGACTATTTGGACCATTTTCGACTGCTAGATCTTTTCCAAGTAAGGAGTGGATCCTGGCCTCCTACTGTATAATGTGGACTGTACCTGCTCAATACTCTGCCCTGCACTTGATAACCTGGAGGATTGAGCACCCTCTTCAATTAAGAATGTAGCGAATGGCCAAGTGGTCAATTGTCAAGTGACAAACTCGTGAAGTCTTCTGTTCGATTCAAGACCTTTGCAATATTCTTTGCAAAGTTACCAACTTCCAAGGAGTACTTGGAGGTTGGTACCTTATTGTACCTAAGACTGGTTCTCTTTTTGGTAGTATGTACCTACCTAGGTCTAGGCTAGAAAATGGATTCCCAGCTCCAAAATGGCTCTAGGATCATTTTCTAGCCAAGGGACCAATTCAAACTCAAGTGGTTCCTATCCCCCAACGAAGCACTTCAATTCAAGATAGTTACCTAGATCAAGGAATAACCTCACTTACAGTTGGTCCCTTAAGCTAGGGAATGACTTTAGTTCAAGGCATTCCTCTTGCTTAAGTAACAACTTACCTATAAGTGGTTATTGTCCCAAATTGATCGTGTGATCATTTTGTACCTAAGATTATCCTGTGCCTAGAAACTAATACCCAAGATCATTTTCCAGGAGTGTGGCGAGGCGCTATGGTATGCATAATAGAACTGTCAACACCAACCCGAGGCGCAAGATTGCGGTTTCTTGGTCCGCCGGTCAGTACTAGTGTGGAATGCTTGAAGCCCCGCAGGCAGATCCGGCAGTTTGGATGATGTAACGTCATTAAAGTAGCAGCGGCAATTGGGCCTCTCTAGGCCTCCATTTTCTCAACGGTGCGCACAGACAATATCAACCCAACCACGACCCGTGAGGTCCTGTTTATACATACGACAGCAACCAGCCTCGCAGGCTGAATGGTGGCATCCACTTGCGGTCTTCCACTACCTTACTAATGGACCCCTGCGCCCCCCCCAGGGAACTGTATGGCGCGCAACTGCGACCGGTGTGCTCTGGATGTGTGTACTGTGTGTACGTTAGTCGGCCACAGCTGGTGTAAGGTACCGTTATTGTACAAGTACCTACTTTACAGATAACTTACACAGTTTACCTAAGAGCTGAACTGAGAATATCAAACGCTTGCTACAAGCTTTGGCCTCAACCTTACTTCGTACTGGAGGTTTAACATCAGCCCGACTGTTTCCCTAAGTGCTACAAGTACAGTACACGTATTGTATCCGTACTTGTAGCTCGGAAATAATCAATCTCGGTATTCTTGCTAGGTGGGTTTAGATATCCGATGAAAGCTTGCTTTATTACATAACGCTCATCAATGCTTGTAATGTTAAGATTACCTAGGTACCCAGTTGCTTCCTGGTCCTTTTTCCAGAAAGAGCTCTTGCCGACAGGCTCGAACGTACTATTTCGGAAATTCGACGCATCTATACAGGACAAGTGCTAGAAGACCCCGTGTATGTATTGTACGTACATACAATACCACACGCGACATAGCTTAGTATACCGGTACTCCGTAGTTGGCGCCATCGATCACATGCGCCAAAGTTGTCACGGGACAAATAGCAATCTGACGATATAAGTGATCCGCATCCCGTCACCCGACCGAGATGAGACATGAGATGAGATATTGCAAGAAAGACCAAGAGTCCCAAAGAGGCAAAGCCAAGCGATCTAAGCCAATTTTTATGCCATCTTTAATCATAGGCTTTTCATTATTGATTACTTCCCCATGCCTCTTTGGACAGGAGTACCCAGTAAGTGACATACTGTATATACACACCTCGAAGAACTTGAAATGAGGATGGCTTTGCTCCGTATGTCAGTCTTCCAGGTTACCTTGTCACCGTCACATCGAAAAGCAGAATATCGGTCTCGCGGCACCTCATTGGGGAGTGAGTTCGAGCATTAACCCCAGATACTACGCTGTTACATGCGGGCAACCGTCATTTGTTGCTGTTGTTGATGTCTTTATCCCTTATTCGCTCATGGACCCTGCGCGGGGGGAAAGGAGCAGGTTTGACGAGTAATCAGTCTTCCCGCCCCCTCTCAACGGACAAGATGACCATTGCTTGTGCGGGATTCCGCAATGGCCCGAGCAGGGCGTCTTGATAGGCTCGACACGAGAACTCGGCGTGACACGGGAAAAAAGACCGAGAATAGCCCCAGGGTCTGTACTGGACTATGGCCTACGTATCCTGACACAGCGCTGGGGGGGCGCCGATTGGAAACCTCTCCGGAAGGATTTGACTTGACGTCGACTACCACAGTAAGACCTTGCAGAGCATGTCAAGAAGCGGTTGGCTTTTGGGGGGCCGGGATGCATGTCGGTTGGTCCATACCTATCACCCAATGCACGAGAACAGCGCTGCTGCGGCTCAGAAGCTGTCAGAACGGCCGGCAAATAGAATCACCGCTTGGCTGCCGAGACGCGGTCACTCGGGGAATTTCCATTAGCTGCATAGCCCGGTACTGTACTAATTAGTGTAGCTCCCCGAGTTGCATGGATCTTGAACCATTTCATAGGTGTAGTTGTTCTTCCCATTTCGGACGATTTTCCACTCTCAGCCCTTGCTTTCCTAGCCTGTCCAGGAAGCTAGTCGAAAGCTCCAAGAGCCTGGACCCTGATTCCTACTTGCGATTTGTGGTTTCACTGGTTTGTCATTCAATTACCTTGACTGGCAGCCTGCAAAGGCGGGCTTATCCGAGACGGAAGGAGCGTTGGCCTACCATACGCCTGCCCCCTTCCCCGCGGTTGCCTGGCTGCAGGAGAGGACATAATGTGTAAAGATTGGCTGACGATATCAAGCAGGTACCTTAGGTAGTAGCCAGGAATCGTAGGCAGGCCGACACGAATTTGTATGTAGTAGATACACTCTCCGACGTGCTAGCATCCAATCCGCTTGGTAGCTAGATGTTTCTATTCCAGTTGGTTCACACCGACCTCCAGATATTCATCCGTCCATTCATTGGCTTCAGTTTGTTTTGACTCCGCCTTATTGGGTATCCAATGAAAAGCAACAATGATACGCGCGAGCGAGTGAGCGGCCCGCATATACAAGGGAACAGGAAAAAAAAGAACAAAAACACAAAAGGAAGCACATTTGCACAGCCTCCTGAACAAGATAGGATCCAATTTGGTATCAAATGCTCCTTCCCCTGCCCCTCTATCCACAATTTCAACCCAGTGAGAAACGAGTGAGAGTAAGAAGGTTGTTGGCAACAAGAGATGCTCTCCACGCCCTGCTTGTCCGTAACACCATGCCTCAAGTACGAATACACCGAACAGAAGCCAGAACCCAAACCCCTTTCCAGAAACCACCCCCTTAACGCCCCGCCCGCTATGTGTGTATGCATATAAGTAAATTGCTGTGGAACTTGTGTAATTGTATGCGTAGGCCGAGTGTGCCATAATTAAATGGTGTAAGTAAGGTAGGTAGTGGCAAGCAGTGGCTAGAAGAAGTATGTATGCCAAAACAAAAGGAGGAACATGAAACCTCCTGCGCCGGATGAGATGATTGATGGATAGACTTGCCAAACCCCTCTGTTGAAAAAAGATGTCCGCCCCTTGTCGCGCCGTATGACTAGTGAAGAGAGAAAGACGGAGATATAGAGAGAGAGGAGAGAGAAAGAGAGAGAGAAGATGGCGAATAAGAGATTCCCTTTTGCAGCTGTTTTCACTTTTACCCACGGCCCCTATTCCGCCGGTTGCCCAGCATATCAGCAAGTTAGTCTTCTAAATGGATCAGACGACAAAGGAAATAGTCCAGAGAGCAAATGGAAAAGGGGAAAGAGAAAAGAGAGATTAAAATCCAATCTATGCAGCGATCTTTAGCCGACGTGCGTGTGATATCCGTAATGCTAATAAGGCGGGTCATTCTCGCGCTTAACGTCTGTATCAAACGACAAAACTCGACAATCTTCGATACTCGGGGATGAGCCAGCGCCCAGAGAGTTCTGCTTGGGAGCGAAGCACCTGTCACCTTGGGCCACCCTCCGTTTGTCCCCGAGGCTCTGTGGCCCACCCTGTCTCATAGTGCAGTTTCCTATAAGTAGGGTATGGGCTGGCAGATTGTGGGGGGACGGACGGCTGAGGCGGCGCACTGGGCATCGGGGGAGGTGTTGTCGACGGAGCTCGAGACTGATCGAATCGAAGAGGAGGCAGGGGAGGTAGTCGTGCGGCTCCTGGAGGCGGCGTGATATGCGGGGACGGAGGGATGCCGAAGGAAGCAGGAGGAGGAATAGGCGGAGGAGGAGGAGGGGGGGGACCGGGAATCGGAGCAGGCGGCATCAAGCTGTATGAAGTGGATGGGAGCTGCGGCTCGGAGTCTGTCCTTCTTCGCCTCGCCGGGGGTTCCAGCATCGAAGGGTCGCCGTAGGAACTCGAGCGCGGATGAGGGCTGGCGAGGGTATGGGGATACGGCGTCGGACGAGACTGAGTCTGCGCGTGCGGGTGAGAATGGCCCGTCGTTGGAGCCGGCGGGGGTGGCGGCTGGGGTAGCAGGGTGCTGTTGTCTGGCGGAACAAAAGATGTTCCGCTTCTCGCCGGGACGGGACTCGGCGGCCTTCGATCGGCCCATTCGCTGATACCCGGCGTCCGGGCCACAAGAACTCGCAGGCGGTTCCGCTCGTTTTGGTAGAAGTCTCGCTGAGCCTCCAGCTCCTGGCACTGCTTTACAAGCTCCTCGACCCTCTTTTCCAACTCTCGATTCTGGTTTTCCAGTTTCTGCATGCCTTCCTGTTGTTCCCTTTCCCGCTCCTTCTTCCGCTGCCTGAATCTTGCCGATGCCCCCGCGTTGCGCTGCCTCTTCTCATCCGCTTGTTTGGATGCCTGGTGAACATCAACTGGTACCACGATCTCCTCCCCATGCCTCGGTGTGATGGTCAAAAGCGTTTGACCCTCTGCGATTTGGAGATGCCTTGCTGCGGAAGCCCCGGGAGGAAGCGAGCCAAGAACACCGGTTCCCCACCTGCTGTCTCCGGAGAGCCCGGACGGGCCAAACCCTCCTCGATGGGGGGCCGGAAGCGGAGCTGCGAATGGGGGCCCTGAAAAGACGGGCCGCCCGCTGAGCTCGCGCTTTAGACCTCCCGGCTGTGACGGTTCTGTAGGGGGCCCGGAAGGTAGTCCTTGACCCAGACTCGGCTGCGAAAGCGAACGAGCAAGGCCCGAGGGCGGCCGGGTCGGCGGCAGTACAGCCGTTCCTTGTCCCGAGCCACGGCCTTGAAACTGAAGAGCGCCGAGAGATGGAGACCCGCTGCCGAGAGTTTGAACATCCTGCGCTGTGGTGCCGCTTCTTGGCATGGGAGCGGCCAAATGCCCAAGATGCTGGTGCTGAGCCTCTACCGTTCTCAGAGCCGCTCGACTGAGGCTTGCTGCCCTGGGTGATTTCGGTGTCAAGATCCGCCTTGCAGCCAGAGGGTAAGGATGGACAATTGTCGGAGAGCCATGATCCACAGAGGCAGTAGAAGCCGCAACGGGTGATGGCGTCGGAGGTGCGAGGGGGTTATTGCTGGTGCGTGATTGTGCCCCCGGGGTCTGCGAGGCAAAGGGATGAGATGGAGACCCTTCTGTCCCGTACTGGCCTGTCACCATGACGGAGCGGGGGTTGCCTCCGGCAACCGAGGGCTGAGGGAGACCTGCGGAAGACTCAACTGCGGGCTCGTGGGGAGGCCCGGCAGGGGTTGATATCTCGTGCGAGTCCAAAGCCCTGGATCCCGGCTGCTGACCTCTCCCATCACCTCCGCCTCCAGTTACTGCGACGCCCCCGGGCCCATGAAGTGTCCGGGATCTCGAGTCATCTTGGGGGATACGACTTCGCCGAGCTGGGGAGGACGACGCGACGGCTGTCGGAGGAGACCGCGAGGAGTGGCGGGAGGCAGGGCGAGGCGCAGATTCCCCCTGCGACATCTGTTCCCCTTCGTTCTTGAGGTTTCGAGGACCCTGACATTGACGTCTACAACTTGAACCGCTTTCGGAGAGCCGACGGGTGGGTTCTTGGTCGGAGCCAACACGGCGTGTGCGGCTCGGGTCGATGCTCTCGCCCACGCGCCGGGGACCGTAGGCAGCTATCGATGACAGCTGCAACAGGTCGGCGCCAGGCCAGCTCCTCGCTGGTTCTTGGGCCCACCGTGATATCGATTGGATCGCCAGGCTGACGGATTGCGTAGTCGAAGCGGTGGCGTCCTGGCTGCCCGGCTGCTAAGAAACTGCACGTATCGGCGTCCGGAGAGCAGTGGCAGTGGCGACAGGCCCTTATGTCGTACAGAGGGCGTGGTGCACTGGGAAAGGGGTTCCTGGCAATGGCCACGCTGGTTGCGGGCGGGTGAGTGCTTCGCCGTTCCGGACTGCTGGCGCCGAGAAAGGACCAGGAAGACAGGAAGACGCAATAAGTACCTGTTCCAAGGTCACGACTATGAGGCTTGCTGGCTTGCGTCAGAGCGGGCCGTTCGGGTGACAGACACGCAGCGAGCTACTTGGACAGGAGACCAGACTTTGACGGGGTCTCGAGGGGTGAACTCCTGGCTGGCAGCAAGCGCAGAGAGGTTGCGAGTCGATCGACGCAAGAGTGGTACTTTCAGTGGGCCGCTCACTGGGCGTCGCCGAAGGTACGGCCACTGGGCAAGCTTTGATGCACTTTCGTGCCTTGAGTGGCTGGACTGCCTTGAGTCCGCCAAAGGCCGTTTTGGCTGCTGCTGCGGACGTGAATGGACCGAACGGCAGATGCACCAGGACCCTCCTTTTTTTACTATTCTGGCCCGTCCCTGCCTCTGTTTTTCCTCCTCTATGAGGCGGGGCCGCTATGAGTCCGTATATCAAGCAGCTCCAAGCAAATCAGAGCTGTGTTGCTGAGATCAGGGAGGCGGTGCGCCGAACCGTCCGGATATTGACACCCCGGCTGCTACTTGTCGACAGACACCTAGCCCTATTGTTGGCCTGAGGACAAGAGGGAAAAAGATAATAGTGATAACAAAAAATGGACGAGATTGGAATCATTGGATGTTGTCGTTGATGACGAGTTTTGCTGCTTCTGCCAACTGACACAGCGTTCAAGTTAGGTAAAGCAAGTCTAAAGAATTTCATACCCATGTCCCTTTTACACAGCCATGCACCGTTGCTTATCTGTGCTGGCTACTCCATGGTACACGTATGTACATACAGTACACAGTAGACGCCCTCGTCAGTTAGGAGATGGGCTGTTTACCGGGGTCTGGAAACCAGCCGGGGGTCCATGCTGAGTACTGTACCGCGTGCTGGGAAAGGATGGGGCCGGGGGATGAAGTCTCCTGGTGGGATTGGTTGGCCCAGAGTTCTCTTCCACTTCCTAGACCGGTAATCATTTGGGTTTTCCAAGGGGAATTATGACGGACGTCAGCAACGTTCTCGATGCAGGTGAGAATACCTATACCGAGCCTGGCGGGCGACTTGTGTGTTGTGTTGAGTGATCCTTCGCCTCGAACTCGAAGCCCAAGAGCTCGAACCCCCCTGAAACCCGAAAAACCGGCAGCCGACTGCATGGCCCGACTGCATGGATATGTGGCTCGCCTCAGCAGTAACCTTGCAAGCCCTGCGAATCCACATCACTAGCACAAAAAGGGCACCATCAAGTGATGGAAACTGGGCGAGCCTAATGGACAGCTCTCTGCTCACAATCCGCCCTTGTGCGGTGCAACAACCGACAGAATCCTGAGCCAACAAGTCGGTAATCACAACAGCTGTAGTCCCTATCCCGACGAGTTGACGATGAGGTAGCAAGTAGTCACGTCGATGAACAGGCCCTGTCTGTTGGACCCCGGATTACCTGCTTGGCGCAACTAGAACAGCAGCGCAGGGTGTTGTACGTCAGCGGTCACCGACAGGACCGAGGTGGGTGATGCTTCCTCCGGAAACCGTAGCTAGGCCGTAGCAGACCCAATGCAAGCAATGTAACCCCATCTGCTCGCGATCCCCACGCTTGGTCTGACCTGGCACCGCGGCGTGGCTTTCCCACCCCTGCCGGAGACACAGTGCATCCCTAGTGCATCTCGGTTTTGGCGGTGCCCAACGTGAACACATCCGGGTCCCGGCGGATGAGCTACTAGACGCACGCCAAGTTCGGGTTTCGAATGGCGACAGAAAAGCTCGTCCGGCGCCGCGAGGCTCACCGGCAGAGCGGCTGACGTTGGTGAGAGCTGCGTCATCCAGTCGCCTGCAGATTTTGGCTGCCCAAATCGAGCAGACCAAATCCCCAAAACGGACAGGCAACGAGCAGGCGGCTACACAGGTACAGAAACTAGATGAGATCTGCATGGCTGGTTGCATGTCCAATCTGGGGCCGCATTGCTGCTAGCTAGAAACAGTCTTGTCGAACTCCGCTAACGTAGCCCCAACCAAGCGGGAGCTGCGAGCTGACAGGCGCATTCTGCTGTATTGGGCCCGGCACTGTGGCAGATGTGAAATTTGGCTGGCGGATCCGAGATGCCAGTCATTCAAGGCGCAGCGCGGTCAGCCCAGAGAGTGATGCCATCGTAGCGAAATGAAGAACCCCGGAATAGTGTGTGTGGATGACTGGATGAATGTACATACATATAGCCCCGAGGCGGGCCCTTCCTTGATGAACTAGAACGTTATACTAACCAGGCGGGACAGTCGAGAATCGAGAACCAGTGAACCGAGTGATGCGGGATCCGTTGGTCATTCCAAGGAACCCTCTATGGTTGTAAGGTATTGAAGTGTGTCGAAATTTTCTGCGCACACCAGATTCGTACCCTACCTCCAACAGCAGTGTACAAACACTCGATGACTTGTTCTGAACCTGTTGTGCAGGCGGGTCCGATGGATGTCGGGCCTGGCGAGGTTCCATTCTTGGGAGCGATGTGAAAATTGCGCCTCGTGTCCAAGTGCTGCAGTCTCCTGGCTCAGGGCGCCCCGGAGGATGGAAGCGGGTCTCGCGCTAACGTTAGTGCGACACGACCGTCGACAATCGACCTGGAGTCGACTGATCGAAGCAGCCTTTTTCTAGCTTGATATGTATGTGCCGTCTAAATGGGCCTTCCTGCGGTTATATTCCATGTTGGAGCTGGTGACGCCAAAGCCTGAGGCTGGATAGCCACAAGATATCAGGTTATGTGCTGTCAGTCCTCGGGATGGAAGGTGCGGAAACTGTACGAAGTATGTACAGTGCAGTACATACTTGCCCCATGTCCATAAATTTCCTAGGGTACTGTACCTGGGCACAGCTGCATGGGCACACCGCTGCCAGTCTTCAGATTCTGCTGACTTCTTGGCTAAAGCAGCAACTTTATCCTGGGGCTATGAGATCGCGGTAGACGGAAAGAGGTGCGGTCTGCTTCTGCGCTGGTAGTAATGTAATTGAAGGTTTAACAAGTGCCGGCTCGAGCGATACTACTGTACACCGCTGCTTTCCTGCAGTCTTTGGAGATAATTTCACTTTCCATGGAGTTCGAGGAAAGAACGTTGTGAGCTGGCTGCTACCTTCCCTTCCCAGGCGTGAGACGGCCGGGAACAGGCCTTGCTCTGACTTGCCCCTGATATACGTCACTGTTGAACTCAGCTGGTGTTTACTTCGTATATATGTACTGAACTCCCTATTGATTACCTTACCATACATTGGAACATCCCAAGTTCGTGGATGCTGCCAACTCAGAAACTAGTGGATAGGACACTACCCTTATATTGCCGCGTGGCACAACATGACCGAGACAGCGGATTATGCAGATGTAGCCTGGCATCATCTTCGGTCCCTCAGCGCCCCCACTGCCGAGAAGACAAGTCATGCAAAGGACAGCCCTGTCGGTTGTCGGTCACGGCTGCATCACAGGAACATGAGCTTTCGGGTGATACCTGTAACGAACTTATAGTGTATGTACTGTACAGTACAGTACCGTAGTTGCGCCTAGCGCCCAAGCGAGCAATCCTCCTTTCTCGACTGTTTTTGTGTCCCAATGACCGCTACCTTCGTGCGTTATTTAAAGGTGGAGCATGGAGCTCTCTCTTCGTTTCTGCCACCTGCAAGCCACGAGTTATATATGGTACCGCTGCCTGCGTCAATCCATCTCAGTCTCCTACAGCTTGCATTGGAGCCCAAAGAGTTCCTAGCATCTTTGGTCAATCTTGGGCTGTCGTGCAGATCCCGGCACCCGCATGCCAGACATTGAAAACGCCTAGGTATGGCGGGGTACAATACTGTAATATAGGTATGTACCAGGTAGGTACATACTATACTGCACATACAGCAATGTACAGTACAGTACATTAGACCCGTACCAACTTGGGAGCAGTTATCCGATATGTATTGTATTGTATGTACCTTACATACGCCATCATTCATGACGGAACCGTTTCCGCCTGCGGATATAGGGTCCAGTATGTACTACCAATTACCTTGCTTGGTTTAGGTTGAACTGTTTGATATTACCTAGGTAGGTATGTTAGCTACAGGAGCAGATAATGTTGATTTGAAGACCCTGAGGAACTCAAGTGTCATCTGCCCGTAAAAGTTACTTCACTCTCGTAGTTACCTCAACGTCACGTCTCATCAAACGCGTAGCACGGCGGCTGCTGACCGAGCCCTGCGGCCATAAATGCGGCCACAGTTACCAAGCAATAGCTTCGCGACTGTAGCAATGCAATGACAGGCGCACCCGGCTAACCAAACTCTGCTTGTAGAGACCACCGGGGATGACACAATCAAATATACCAGGCCGCCTGGGCCCGTTATCAAGAACTTCTCTGCAGCCATCATGATTTCGATGCACACCGCTCACTGCTCGCCGGTCTCTCGTGCAGAGACACACTAACTTTTTAGTACCATTAGCGTACCTGAGTGGCCTCCAAGGGACAAGGCATAAGAGGTATGTACACTACATACAGTACAGTAAGGTAGTCCATGAGAACCACGGGCGGCCAAAGAAGAAAGCAGCGAGTACCCATACATACCATGAACTACAGTACGTGTATCTCGACTATCTGTACTGTATGTACCTGGGGTGTTCATAGGTACCTTACCTAGGCGTATCAAATTGCCAATTTTCCGCACCACGGTTCCAAGTTGCTTAGGTGTGAAGGATAGGTACGTCCTGAGGAACTGCACCATCCCACATGTAGCAATCGTAGAGTACTTTGTTCCGGTAGTGAAAAAGAAACTCGAACTTGCGGTTGATTCAACTTACACAGTATGTTGTGTGACGACAGACTCATTGAGATCCCGTATGCAGCTTTCAAACTGCTGCTGAAACAACAGGGAACACGGAGACCATCGACACATGTAAGATGTAAGGTATGTACTGTATGTACGAAGTATGTACATAGTGTACAGTACATACTTGTACAGTACAGTACAATATCCGCACACCCACTTTGCAGATGAGCCATTTTTCGAGTTCAAAAGCAAGCGGCGGCACATCGTGTGGGGGAAGAGGCAGGAAGCATATTAGTACCCGATTGTGCAGGAGAAGCCGCAGATGAGTTTGACTGCAACAACCGACAGGAAGATGGATAGATCCGATGTCTTTGGCGGTGTCAGGTCTTTGGCGGTGTCGACGGAAGATGACCGGGATCCGCTTGCCAGCTCACACAAGATCCCCGAAGCGGGAAGATGTGCAGCAACAGTGCATCGATGGCATGCAGCATGCGTGGGCTTGCATGCATCGGAAGTAGAACCGCCCTTCTGTCGCCCAACGCAACCTTCGTTTAAAAGCCTGGATTGTACGGAGTACTCCGTAAGTATTACGGATACAGTATGTATGGACATGGACGGACGGAAAGAGTGGAGAGGCGGGTAGTCGAAAGTAGAGTAACTAATTTGAATGAAGAATAAAATAGGAAAAAGGAGAGTTCGGCTATTTTCTAAGGGGGAAAAGAAAGAAGGAAAGAAGAAAGGGAGAACAAAACAAGTTGGAAGGTTTTTAGATGGAGAGCTTGAGGGGTACTCCCGTCGGTATCTCACGGACAGCTATCGCGCGGGAAATGATCTCGCCATCCGCCTCTTGAGATCGATAAACTACGAAACACTCGCATCAGGTTCTTGAAAAGATTCCCTTTGTGAGACACAATCCGAGATACGTAATTTCTCACTAATTCCCCCACGAACAACCCATTCCATGTCTCCATGCAAGTGCTTCTGCAGCGATCCGAAAATAGAAGGAAAAAGTCCAGCACGATAGGAAGGCCTTACACAGTACGAATCAGTAGTTATCAGGGAGTCCAGATCACTGGAACCCATCTTCTGCCGCCTTCTAAGGTAGTCAGTCGTCAGCGTTGTAGGTTAATAAACGTAGTTCGATGGTTGTTTCGAGCACTAACTGGCCTGTCTCGACAAGTGTTATAGGTTCGCCTGTAGTATGATGTACATACATACATACTCTGAGGCTCTCTGCTGCGCGATAATTCATGACTCCTCTCAAGGGGCCAGCCTCATCCCATGTTCGGAACCAGAAGCAGCGAGGCGTGCGTCTGTTGCAGATCACATGTTTCGCTCGGACTGGCACACTGGGCAGGGACCAATATTTTCGTCACCACACAATACAGCGGCCATTGATGAGATTGACCTGAACCACCAAATCAATTGCACCAACAAATACCTGTTGGCTCAACCAATTAGCATTCAGGGGCCAACTCTAAAGAGTTGGTGCCAAAAAAGCCGGACTTGCCAAAAATACCCGGACAGATAGTGCAATGTATGGAATACCTATACAAAGACTAACATTCCACAGCTAAAGCAACCTGCATCTCGAGCAATACTGTACTTCTGGAAAAATAGATATGACTGTTAGATCCGCCTTGAAGAGGCGACTCGAACGATACCTATTTTGATGGGTTGTATCCTATTGCCCCAGAGTTCTTGGTCAAAGTTGCCGAATCTTGTTGCAAATCTTGGGTTCTCGCACGACTTACACAACTTTGAGATGCAGGCGAAGGTAGACAAGAACACCACTTTTGCACCAAGATTCGACAAAACCTCTAGAGGAATAGGATGCAACCTATTAAAATGGGTATCATTCAGGTCGACTCTTCGAGGCAGATCTAACAGTCATCTTCGTTTTCTCAAAAGTGTAGTTTTTCCTAAGATATGAGCAGTTGTAACTTTCTTCCTTACAAATTTGGTGTGTCCGGGATTTTTGGCATGTCCGGCTTTTTTGGCACCAACTCTTTAGAGTTTGCCCCCAGAGTGGAACCGAAGCTCGAGCCAACAGGTAAAATCAAACCAATTTTACTAAGACGGCCCGAGACATTGACGACCACCAAGCTTCATTAAGCTTTCGATGGTAGAGGGATCGTCCCTGCCACAGGATCTGATCATTGTGATGAGCAGCGATATGGTCGATTTCCCACATTGGAGCCTAACGTCAACCTTCATCGCCGCCGGAAATATTGTAGAAAATGCGGGAGTTGGGTGAGATATGGCCATCCCGCGAGGATCCCACGAATGGATCGGTTTTCTTAACAAGCCGACAGTGGGTAGCTCTGCACAGACACGTCGTCATGCATGACAACTTGGGCAGCCTCACCGGTCTTCCTTGGTATTAGGTCCTGGGCTTTATGGCACGTCGGGTGACGAGAGGGCGTTGCGGAAAGCTTTTTGCGGCAAGTTTCTCCGAGCACTCTGAAGCTGAACCCAGAGTAGGGCCCCACAGCAGCTAATGGGAAATTACCGTTAATTACCGTAGTTGCGCCGACCGAATGCTCGGTTGTATTGTACAAATAGTGTAAATTACACCATATGTTACCTTGTTCCAATGCATACAGTGATACACTGTGATTTAATACTTCGTACATACTTGTACTGACATGAGAACCTGAAGCCCCCGGTTATCTTTTCCATCTCTTTTCAACGATGTTCTTCCGAACTCTATCAACAACGTTCTGTAAACTTGGGAAGTTCGCTAGCAAGTTATTTTGTGAGTTCAGCTTGATAGTAGTAACAAGGTGCGCAGTCTTTCTGAAGACTGAGCCGTCTCTTTCCTTTCAACGGACAAGCGTGCAACGAATTGCTGTCTGTAACGTTAAGAGAAACCAACTACTTGATTGCTCTCAGCAATTGGCAACTGCGCAGGTTGAACCTAAGCGGAGCTCAATTTTTTCCCTCTTCCCTTTCAAATCTCTCGACACAGCACATCTTCCGCGATTTGCCGTCGGCTGTCAATGCCACCTCTACTAGCTCACGGCCGCAGCGGATCAGAGGCCCGGTTTCCGCCTCGAGACACGGCGGCTCCATGTCCGGATAACGCCCTTCTGGTCCGCCGAAAGTCTCTGCTGGCTCCGCACCTGTGGTGCAGGTCAAATCATAAAATGCCATTGCAAGCAGTACTTGCAAACTTCCAGGTTTTGTCTTCTTGAAGTTGGTATACGCCGCCAGTCATTCGCCGGGGCCCGCCAAATACCGTCCGCCGCGAAGCACACACAGACCAGACAAGACATCGGAAGGCGCAGATCCCCATTGCGACAGGACTCAAACCAGCAAGGAAACCGGCAGCCGGATGTCAGGTGGACAACAAACACCCAAACAATGATGGCAGAGACGAGCGCTATGTCCGAAAAGTGGCAGGTCGGCGCCCCCTACCTAGACATGCAGTGCGGGCTCGGCGAAGGGCCCTACTACGAGCCAGCCACCGACACGCTGCGCTTCGTCGACATCAAGAAGAAGCAGCTTCACACCGTGTCGGTTGCTGATGGGCCCGCGTCGCTCAAGACGCTCCAGTTCGAAGAGGCCGTCACCGTCACTGCCGACGTCGACGGCCGGGACCCAAGCCGGACCATCCTGATTGGGGCCAAGCAGGGCCTGGCTTTGCTCGACCTGGCCACGGGGAAGTACGACTATCTGACCAAGTTTCCCGAGGAGAAGCCCGAGAGGATTAGGAGCAACGACGGTGGCGTCGATCCGATGGGGAGGTTCTGGATGGGCACCATGACGGATTTCGGGTTGGGACCGTTTCAACCTGAGGGTGAGCTTCTCTCTTCACTTTCCTAGAACCTTGCACTTTTTACGTATTATATCTTTTTTTTGTTCTATCTTTGTTGCCTTCTTGTCTTTCTTTTCCCCTCAGATTTTCGTTAGGGGGACCAGTGTCTCCTTTCCACGTGGCAAGCGACCAAGTCAATCAGCCAGCAAGTGCTGAAAACGAACACTTCATCACATCATACATGTCATGTCAAAATATCTGCAGTTATGGCCCTGGCACAGTTTGATCTATGCCATGTGGTTTGACGTGCTTGCTATGCTTCCGCCCATCTCTGAAAACTAGATCCCCTAGTAAAAAGGGGGGTTGCGGGAGAAGAAGGACAAAACCAGCATGGCAATGACAACCGTCTCTGACACGTCGTCCCCTTTTGCGCCCCACCAAACAGGCTCTCTCTACCACTTCTCGGGCGCGGGCACCGTCGCCCGTTCCCTTTCCGGCCTGACCATTCCCAACTCGGTGGGCTGGTCCCCTGACGGTCGGACAATGTACTTCACCCACTCGTCGGCCCGCACCATCTTTGCCTGGGACTTCAATGTCGAGGACGGGTCTCTGTCCAACGAGCGCGTCTTCTACCGCCACGACGGCCCCGGCGAGCCCGACGGTTTCCGCGTCGATGTGGACGGCAACCTGTGGCACGCCGTCTACGGAGAAAGCAGAGTGCTCAAGATCGCGCCTAACGGGAGCCTCGTCGGTGAAGTGACTCTGCCCACGAGGAATGTCACCTGCTGTGAGTTTGTTGGGGAGGACCTCTTTATCACTACCGCCTCAGATGAGGAGGGCGAAGGGGAGAGTAAGCGGCTTGGGGGCGGTCTCTTCAAGGTTAACGTTGGGACCAGAGGGACCGAAAGATTCAAGTTCAAACTTCATTAGACCGTTCCCTAACTCTCTTCAGGAGGTGGGGTTTTTGGTAGGCTAGATGTAAACTCAGAAGAGGACCATTGTACATGGGTAGACAGGGTCTGCCAAAGCAAGAAATGATTTTGTTTAGTCTTACCTTGGGAATGATATCCTTGTCACGTGTGACGTACGTAGGTAGATGATGACCACGTCTGCCAGCAGCCTACGTGTTATGGCTCGCGCTTCCTAGCATAGAACATGCTAAGCGCTAGGGGTTCTAGGACGCGTCCTAAGGCTATCTACGCGTGTACCCCGTTACAGCAGTAAGAACTCAGTAAAGTGAGGTGACACTGGTGCAGAATACCGGTGTGTGGGTTCTCGTGGACAGCCTAGGATGGCGGACACTAGACGTCACACCGTTGACGTCTCACTGTTTCTCCGGTTGGATCGGGCTCAAAAGTAAGCCTTGTCATTCCCTATGCGGGTGGCGAAGCGGGATGGATGAGGATGCCACCGTCATCGAGTACTGACGGGAGACCAGTAGTCTCAAGATTGTTCAGTATATTGGTCTTGCGTAGAGACACGCCCTTGAGCCGCAGGCGCCACATTTTTGAGGGTTGAAGCTCGAGAGGGAATAGATGGTGAAGACCGGATGCAACTGCGATGCCAGCTGTGTGATAGACATGGGTTGCGGTGAAGTTCCAAGTGGATGAGAATTGCCAACCCCCTCGTCTCTCGCCGAGTCCAGGGGTCTAGGGGTAGCATGGCAAAGACTCCCAGGACACACTGTGTACAAACGCATGCTTCTCATCAATCGAGCCTGCGGCATAGTTTCCTTACGTAGAGCTAGGATGGCGTGCCTCAGGTGTCAGAGTCTAGATTCGCATAAGCACCCTCCGTTCATCCTGGACTCCCCGTCGAGAGGGGTAGATCACTGCAACGCGACGCTGTCATGGCACCACCGATGTGATTGAGACAGAGGCTCTGACACGGCAGGGGAGGCAAACCGCGGTCTGGTGCTCGGATTGGCTCAAGAGGCGCGGGTTGGTGATATGAATGGGGCGGACGAAGTCGGCGAGTAGAGGCAATGGACCAACGACGGCTGGTCATCTGGAAAGTTAGCTGAAGAAGAGGTGGATCACGGCCGAGGAGATAGTGGAGTTGGTCTTTCTTCAGACCTCATTGAAGTAGTGCCGCTTCAAGCGGGACGAGATACGACGTTCCTCGCGGGCAATCCAGCCTGCAGAAGTCGGCCGATGGGGTGTCCATAGCGTGAAGGCGACGCATTACTGCGTACTGTATGCTGTTCACACATCGTCGTTCCTCCCACACAGGCTGTGAAGACACCGACGCTCGCTGTGTGACGTCCAGTGGACAGCCCTTGCTCTCAGGAACGTTGCTCCTACCGGCTGACTTTCGCTTATCTTTGACGGCTATTGGCTTTGCGACGGCGAGCGGCTGGAGACTCGGTCGGATCATCCGGCGAGCGCGCTTTTGGCCAGGTAGTCTCAAGAGAAAGCTTTATTGAACCCATAACGTAACAACGAGCAGGGAGTCGTAAATACCCAGACGGACAGCTGACTACTTCGCGAAGCCTACTCTTTGAGCGGCAATTATGACCCGGGGCAAAGATTGTCAATGCTCTCATTCGGGCACCAGTGTTGTACATACGACGGGAAAGATGTGGTCACATAAGGTATACTGCGAATCGCGAGGTCGGGCCAAGGGCGACGTTGTATAGTCTCTCAGACCTGTCGACGGCTGCTTCGGGGTTAGAGGAGAGAGTGCTGACTCATAAGTGATGCGCAAATCAAGCATTCTTCCGTAGTCTCCGCTCCCTCCGACTTGAGTTCTGCGTGAATCAGAGTGTCGCTGAGCAGTATCAGTCTCACTGTTGACGACAGTGGTTGGGAATCTGGGATATTGAATGCTCTTTTGTACAAGCCCGTACAATGGGACATCTGCTCATGTCGTCAGTATTCTTTCAAAGATAAGGTGCTTCAGTTATACTAGCCTAATGATCCTATTCAACCTTCAAAGTTCACTGTCGACCAAAGCTCCGAGAGACGGACGCCCATTCAGGCGACCTAGCAGAACCCTAACCCTATTTAATGCGTTAGCAACACCCGCAACACCAGCAGCAACTGTAACAACAATGATAATAAATGGCAGTCGGGCTCTGTAGCACAAGGTATTTGTTTGTAATCGAAAACTAAGTGTCTAACCCAGGGTGGATTCCACGAAGTGGTGATGGAAGATCTGTCAAGGAGACGGTGATGGTCGGTCAGTCACCAATTGTAATAAGTTTGGAAGTTTCGACGCACAGAAACCACGAAATGGAAGGAGAAACAATAGACTGAATAGAGTTCTCTATTCTCTATTCAGGTGTAGAGGGGGAATACCTAGCAAGAAGTTTCAACCACGAATTCAGCTCGTCATTTTTGGTTGTTCTTGCCTTAGGTCAGCAGGGTTATCAGAGCAACCATGGCAAGATCCACCGCTGCCTAGTTTACCATTCCTCTAACCGCTCCCTTCCCAAACCAAACATCAAACCTAGCATATCACACAAGACATAAAATCCTTGCCATGGCCGAGGAGATCGATTGCCCTGATCTCTTTGACAATGGCGGTGATGACGCAGATTTGCTTTTTGGGAGCCCCGATGGCGATGATGGTGAGTTATCTTCCCTTTTCAGGGAGATCGCCAGAGCCGAGCCAGCGCCTACGCTGACGCTCCCTCAGCTTCATCTGCCTCGACCTAACCTTTTTGAGCCCAATATGCCCGCAGCTCCTGATCCTCTTAGTGCTTCTTTTTTATCGCACCAAGATGGACACACTTCAGGTAGCATCGTGGTTAGTACCCTCCTTTCAGATATTGGCACTCTTCCTCCTGGGCCGACCAAAGACGCTCCGCCTGACGAAGCGGGCCTAGAGGCGGACTTTGAGAAAGAGTGGGAGTCATTCATTAGCAACGACCAGCTCGTTAATTCTCATCCAGATAGCCAAGACAGCGAGGCGGCTCTGGAAGCCGAATTTGAGAGGGAGTGGGAGTTGACGAAAAGTGACGACCAACCCGTCAATCTTCATCCAGACGCCCAACACAGCCACGCTGCTTTGGAAGCCGACATTGAGAAGGAATGGGAGTTGGCGGCAAGTGATGACCAGCCGGTTGATACTCACATAGAGAGTCAAAGAAGCGAGGCCGACCACGGTGACGAGTTCATCTCTCCGACTCGGATTCTTGGTTTTCGCTACGCCAATTGCCAGAGCAGCGGCACATTCCGCGTGCCCCGGAGAGTTGATCAAGACGAGATGCAGGCCGAGGCGCTCATGCAATGTGTCACTCTCAGTAAGCCCCCCTTGCGTTTCCTCTCTCCATCCTTTACTGATTGAGCGCTAACTAGAAACAGGCCGCCAGCACACGCTAAGCGATCTCTACAGCAAGCTTGAGCTGGGAAAAATCGAGGGTAAGCGCCTTAGCGAAGCCATCAAAGAAAGACTGAAAGCACCCCCATTCAGCCAACTGGTTGAGCAGCCAAGCAGAGGGCGCCTAGAGACGAAGCGAGATCTCATCAGGGCCTCGTTTCAATTGCTGGTTTCCGAGAATTGGGGGACTACCTGGTTTGGGACCGGTTGCCAAAATGTCGAGTCACGGACCCTACTTTGGCCCGCAGACTCATCACTGTAAGCCCCCTTTTTTTCTGCCAAACGCACAGTAATCGCGCTAACTCTGCTCATCTAGCCTCCTGATCACCTTCTCTCTTCTCCTCTACAGGAGTATAGAGAGTCGGAAATCGGCAAGCAAAAAACAGTTTCGAAGAGACTCCACCTGGTCGACCTTATCGGTGCCACCATCACCGCCACCCTCATCACCCCCGCAGAAGTCTCCCGACAACCCTCCGGCGACTCCTCCACTCACTGAGAAGGGCAGGCGCTTGTTCGATCCCATAGCCCGCAACGCGACTATCGCCAAGAAGCGCAAGCATGCCGAGTCAGTCATGGGCTCCGCTGATTCGAAACAAATCTTTGAGCTCGATATTCCTCCCAACGCCAAGCTCATCTACTACATATATGTCAGGGACATCATTGACAGCAGCGAGCTGAGCGATGTCACCATATATCGGCACGATTGGATCATGTCACACGGCGGCTTCTCCGGTCTCACCTCGTCGTTCAAGACTGCGGGACTTGCGCCCGTCTTCGAGATCCAAACTGCTTCTCAGACTAAAAAGATCGAGAGCGAAGACGACTGGGAACAGGCTGTCCTCGGCATTTACAACAGGAGGCGCTCGGGTGGGGTGGTCATTGTTGACGTCTGGGTGTAACCGCGATTTGGTTGCAGGTGCGCATTCGAGATTTGGGGCATGGCGTGGCCGGAGAGTGATGCTATTACTTTGGTGTTCATGGCGGTATTTCGAAGGTGGGCTAATGATTAGACGTGAAGTTTGGAGGTTGCGGGGAATCGAGCTGTACGCTGTAGCAGCTCAGCCATTCTCCCTGATATTTCTTGTCTGCGGTGGTCCATCTTACCGGCGTTATTTATGGATGGCCAGTCACAGAACTCCGGTCCGATCGTCGTTGTTATCCCCACCTCTACTCCTGATAAGGATGATGGCGGGTACTGCTTGGTCGGAACATGGCATCAGGCGCGTTTTGTAGAGCGCGTACCAGATTATGCGGTGGGAACATGCCTATAGCATTTCAGATATGTGCGGAAATGATTACAATTTTATTCTCCCCCGATTATCTCCCTCTACTGAGGGCTTACGTCCAGAGCTCTTTCTAGTGACATTGAACAGCATCGCTCTTTCCTAAGACCGTTTCCCCCCCTTTCCCCCTCCCCCCAAACGCCAAACAATGCATCCCTCCATACATATCATACCGGCCATGCAATGCTTTCCAAAATCACTGGACAAGAAAGAAAAGAAACGAAGGCGGCTGATCACAACCTGATCCTCCCCTGCCCACCATCACCACCGAACCACCTCCCGACATCTGGGTTGCTGCCCCTGCTTCCTTCTTGCCCAGAGTCGCTTCCGCCCATCCATTTGGGTTTCTTGATACCCTGTCCGATATCCCTCATCCACTTGGGCGTATCAAACGTCTCGACCGTATTCTTGAACCGATGCCCCCAGGCCTCCAAAAAGTTTTCCTCGTCTTCCTCGGAATCCAACACAATGGCGGCCCTCCTCGCCGAGGTATTAGCCAGCGGCTTCCTCCCTGGGGCCACAGGGCCCCCACCGCCAGGTGTAGGCGAGGTTCCAAACGGGGTCGTCGGCCCAGCACCGTCTCGACGGGCGCCGCTGCTCCCGGGTATCGTCAGGACGGGAGCCCCGCGGCGGCCAGAACCATCAACGGGCGACGACGATGACGCGATCCGCGAAGCCACATCAGCCCTGCGCCCACGGATAGCAGCCGACGTGCCGTTGAGCTCCCTCTCGATGAGATCTCTCCCTTCTCTCCAAGCCCCACTAGCGGTCCCGTAGGATCGACCGCTTCCGTCGCCGTTCTCGTCATCGTCATCCAAGACATCCACGCCAAATCCAAACACCCTCCTCACCCTGCCGTACAGGCCAAACAGCGTCGCGCACACAGGAAGCAGTATGAAGGCCGGGAACAGGGCATCGAACCATTCCCCTAGCGGTGTGAGGTCGATCAGCTGCCCGAGAAAGTCGTAAAAGACGGTACGCTTGTAGATGGCACCGAGGAAGGTCATAAAGTTGTAGGTGAGAGGGACGCTGAGCCTGGCAACCTGGCTGGCATACCAAAAGGCCGACTCGTGGGCCGTGTTGCGGCGCACGAGGGCGCGGCCGCGCCAGACCTTGACCTCGGTGATGGACGTGAGCGCGGCGGCGCACATGTACACCATCCACAACGCGGCAATGACCTGCCCCGCTAGCCCGACCTGCCCTTTATCGGTTTGTTGGTGATGCACGACGCTGTAGCGGATGACGGAGAGCTGGGGCAAGAGTCCCTTGACTAGTTCTGACCAGATGATGCAAGCGGATGCCAGGAACAGCACGATGCCGGTGGCGACTTGAATATACGGAACCAGGTGGTAGTGCAGGAGGAAGCGGGTGTATGGAGTGAGCGGGGTGTGGCGGTCCCAGAAGCGGCTTCCGGACTGCGGAGAGGATTTGCCAAAGTCGAGTCTCTTAGAGGCGGCAGAGTCAAGGATGGCTTGGGTTTCGACGGCGTCTTGCAGGAGGCGGTTCCATTCGCTGATGTACCGCGATCGGGCGTGTTTTGCTCTGATTAGGCGCCGCGTGAGATCTGCCAAGTACTTTTCGGTGATGACGTTCGGCAGAGGGCTCTGGTTTCCGGAACCACGTACAACGCTTGCACGGCCAGGCTGTGACTCTGGCAGGTTTGTCATGTCCACCAACTCCTCGACCCAGTCTTGGAAAAGGCTTACGCTGCCCCCCTTACGACGGCTGAGCTCGGCCACCTGCAGCTCGAGGTCCTCAAGGTCCATTTCAGCGTCATTCATCTTCTCGTAGACCGCGGGCGCGCGGGATTGGATGCGCCGCAATCTGTCGCTGACATTCGCGTTGCGAAGGAGCCGACGAGGAATGGCAACTAGTCCGTGACCCATGAGGTAGATGACGAGCACCAATCCCCAGCAGTAGGCCAGAGCCATGACGGTGCTCTTAAGCGACGAGGAAAAGTGGCCATAAGATATGAGAACGTAAATAAACCCGAGTGCTCCGGAGCCAAATACGATGGCGTAGTACTGGGCGTTTGCGCGGAGGGAGTCGAGCAGCTTGGCCTGGGGCTCGCGGTAACCGGAGTCGGAGTATTCGGCGAGGATGGGGAGGATGAACCTATGCAGATCAAAGTCAATCATAAGCGAATGAAAAAGCTGGATGCGACTGGGTATACCAAGTCAGGGCAAATGTAAGCCAGTAGGTGACTCTCCATGATACCCGTAAGGCGCCCGGCTGCAACCAGATACCACGAGCGTCAACATCGTCGGCCAGGGCGCTCGACGCCAGGTCGATGGGCACCAGAAGGACCATGCTCGCCGGAAGCCATAGTGCAAAGAAAACTGGCACAAGGAGATATGCGGGCGTCGTCCGGAGGGGGAGATAGTATCGGAGGATGAGGAGGACGACGACCGAGATGGCCGAGAGCGAAACGAGGGCAAAGATGACTGACGGCACAGGAGACTGTGACGATGCCGCTATCTCAATCATGATGGGTGAGATATGTGTCGCATGTCCGAGAACGGAAAACTCCAGGTACGAGGCTATTCGAAATCGAAGTGTTCAGTGTGGCTGATCAATGGATGGGAAACCTTGATTCTCGAAGGTTGGATGTTGCTGAAAAGGCGATTATGTCATACGACCCTGGATTGCATGGGGCCGACAATGGTCTGGATGCCGCCTGGTAACCCGTATCATGGTGTCTGATTGGGCAAATTGTTACAGTGCTTCACGCCCGCAGGCAACGTATTGTTACGTGAATGTTCTGCGTATTTTTATGGGAGCTGTCGCCGTTGGAGTCCGGTGGGTGCACTCGAGCCACTCCACCACCCTCTTCGAGCGCTAAGGTCATGCTAGTAATGTACAGTACAGTACAGTGCAATACCACTTGAGGCCGTTGTCGCTAAAACGGGCAAAAAAGTCCCGGTTGGCGATGCACCAAGCGGCCCGGCTACCTACACCTGTGGTATCCGTAAGTTGAACGTCAGTCCAGAGTCACACCCGTGCATTTTCCTTTCCCGGATAGCTTGGAGGAAATCGCGGCTCCCCACCTTTGTGTCACCCTTATCACTGGCAAAAGGAGGGGTTGAGGGGTTGAGCAACAGGATGCAGATAAGATGGGCGCCTGTCCCGCCTCTAGCCTCGAGTACTTGGAAGCGGCTGCCCTCGACAGCCAAGAGGAAACCGACGGCATCTTTTCTTGTTTGCACCCAACGCGCTTTCGCACTTAGTTCACAGGTCAGACGAAACATGGAAGTAGAACTCAGCGCGCCGAACGGCAAGCGGTGGACACAGCCGCTTGGCCTGTTTATCAACAACGAGTTCGTCAAAAGCAGCAATGGGCAAACGATTACTTCGGTCAACCCGGCGTGCGTGCGAATGCGAACCAGTAAGGGTCTGTCCAGCCCGTAGCTAACTTACGACGCAGGACCGAGGAGGAGATCTGCTCCGTCTTCGCCGCGACCGAGGAGGATGTTGACAAGGCAGTGGCTGCTGCCCGCAAGGCCTTCAAGCACCCCTCTTGGAAATCGCTGTCGGGCACAGAGCGTGGCGCTCTGATGGTAAAGCTGGCCGATCTGGTAGCCCAGCACGCAGAGACCTTGGCTACCATCGAGTGCCTTGACAATGGCAAGCCCTACTCAGTGGCCCTCAGCGAGAACGTGCCCGAGGTAATCAATGTGTTGAAGTACTACGCCGGCTATGCCGACAAGAATTTTGGTCAGGTCATAGATGTCGGCCCGGCCAAGTTCGCTTACACGGTCAAGGAGCCTCTGGGCGTCTGCGGCCAGATCATCCCCTGGAACTACCCGCTCGATATGGCTGCCTGGAAGTTAGGTCCAGCCCTGTGTTGTGGCAACACGGTGGTGCTCAAGCTCGCCGAGCAGACACCCCTTTCTGTGCTATATATGGCCAAGTTGATCAAGGAGGCCGGCTTCCCGCCCGGCGTGGTGAACATCATCAACGGCCACGGGCCGGAAGCGGGTGCAGCGCTGGTCCAGCACCCGAATGTGGACAAGATCGCCTTCACTGGTAGCACTGCCACGGGGAAGCAGATTATGAAGATGGCTTCCGGAACCATGAAGAACATTACCCTCGAGACAGGCGGCAAGTCGCCGCTTCTCATCTTTGAAGACGCTGACCTCGATCTTGCGGCAACCTGGTCTCACACCGGCATCATGAGCAATCAGGGTCAGATCTGCACCGCCACATCGCGTATCCTGGTCCACGAAAAGGTCTGCGACGCCTTCGTTGAGAAATTCAAGGCCAAAGTAAAGGATATCTCAATTCTAGGCGACCCGTTTGAGGAGAGCACATTCCAGGGGCCGCAGGTAACCAAGGCCCAGTACGAGCGCGTGCTTGGATACATACGCTCCGGAAAGGAAGAGGGCGCAACCATCATGCTGGGCGGCGAGGCGGCACCGCACAAGGGGAAAGGCTTCTTCATCCAACCGACAGTGTTTACCGACGTGAAACCAACCATGAAGATTTTCCAAGAGGAGATCTTTGGGCCCTGCGTAGCCATTGCCGCATTCAAGACGGAGGAGGAGGCTATTGAGCTTGCGAATAACACGGCGTATGGTCTCGGGGCGGCCTTGTTCACAAGGGACCTGACGAGGGCGCACAGGGTTGCACGAGAAATCGAGGCGGGGATGGTCTGGATCAACAGCAGCAACGACTCCGACTTCCGGATCCCGTTTGGAGGCGTGAAGCAATCGGGCATTGGCAGGGAGCTGGGCGAGGCCGGATTGGCGCCGTACTGCAACATCAAGGCGATACACGTGAACATGACGGCCTGACGGGGAACTCTTGTATAAAGATACCTAGTAATTTGATCATGGAATCTGATTACACATGTATCCGTATCTGGTTTTGTGGTTCCGTTCCCAATCTGCCTCCGAAACGAAACCGGGATGCCACGGCCGGGATCGACGTCATCCCCCGCATTGCACCAGCTCGAGTGCGAAGCTTAACTACCCGTTGGCTCCACTTCGGTCCCACTTAAGGGGCCAACTCTCAGGTTGCAGCTGACGGGGGGCTGTCCTTAGCTCACGGGGGGCTTTATGCAGAATTTGGGGCGCAAAAACAGGGGTGATAACCCCCCGCAAGCTAAGCTCAAAAACTGAGGCTCA
>NW_027041827.1:0-80090 GCF_033297395.1 Canariomyces notabilis
ATAGAATTCGATTAAATAGCGATAGCTTTAGTCAATTATAATAGATTTAATCAATCATTAAATAAGGAAAAATCGGTGGTCGGGATCGACGTTGACCGCCTGCAATGTAGCCTGAAATTGAAGGTTAAAGCTAAGCTATAGGTAGGACCCACCGCTACCCGATTAGCAATTTTGCTCTCCCCGATTAGCAGTTTCGGAGATGAACCAACTCGTGGGCGCCGGTGGAGTACGCCAGGCCCGAACCCGGCCAAGCTTGGCCGCGCCGTCCTCCTGGTCGATTGTGGGGTCTGGGGAAAGGCTCGAGAGTCTCATCACAGTTTGGAAACCCTCGACTCCAACCTCACTTGCAAGACGGCCGGGCATCAGTCCGTTTCCAGCGGTGGAATGTATGTACTAACTTGCACACTATGTACAGTACGGAGTAACACTTTTTCAACGATAGGATGAACCATGGTTGTTTGATGTGTGGTATATCGCCGCTCATCTGCATTCTGCACGGGGCTGGCATGCGCACCCGGTATCCTCCGTTGTGTGTCCGGACGTTTGCGGAGGAGGTACGGGAAATAGCCGGAGACTTCTTAGCTTGGCCGGGCCGTTGGCGGAGCGTCTGCATGTTGTCCGTAGGCCGGATCGGCTTTGTCAAGCCGGGAGCCAAACGTTCAGGAGGCACCTGGCAAGGACCGACAATTTGAGCCGAATAAGTATGAAAGCATCAATTTTCCTTCTCTTCCACTTTGGGCGTAAAATATGCATCGTGGGAGATGCTGATTGCAGAATGCAACATCCGACAAATGCAGCAGGAAAGCAACGACCGAGTAGCTCTGGGCTGCAGACGGGACGGCAGAAGATCAGACAAGTCGATCGAATCAGAGCAACCTACACAGCGACTTGCCGATTGGCCATGGAAGGCATGGTGAGCTTCTGTGATGCCAAGCAAAATGCCTCTGCTCGTCCATGTCTGTATCTCACTTTCGGCTTGTAGCTCTCCAGATCAGTTCCTTGCACTTTGGCTATCGCAGACATAGCTTTCTCTATCGTGGTGTAAAAGCCTGCACCACGGAGCGTGGATGTTTGCGGAGCTTGGCTGTCTAGCATCAGCGATGACTTTGGGAGAGAGCCCCCCTAGGGCGCCTGGGGCATGAGACGGTGCTCCACTATCCGCAAACATCCAAAGCACAGCTGTGTTGTCCAAGATGTTCGGACGACATGCCAACAAGGATGCCCTGTGGTTTTCTGTGAATTGTGGCCAGCAACAATTTCTCCATGCTTGCTCACAATCCACCCAACCAATCGATCACCGGCCTTCGGCCCGTTTGAGAGCAGTGGAGGCCGCCCCGGCGACACATCAGACGTCAGACGCAAATGTGACACTGTTTCACTGGAGCCGCTGTGCTTCTCGAAGAGAGTTGTTGAAAAATCTCCCTTCTCACTCCCGCTCCCGGTTCCCCCAAGGAGTCAAGCGGAAACCGGGGGTTGCTGAAAAGGGAATGGATTGGTCCAATTTGCCCTTGGTGGGGATGGCGTGATCCCTTGCAGTGGAATCGGAAGAAGTCGGGGAAAGGCTTGTGACATCCATGCATCCCGCGCTTCCGCCTCGTGAGCTTCCCGGCCTTGCCCCTGAAAAGCCCACTTTTCCATTTGCCAGAGACTCCACCGATGCCCGACGCCATCTGCCCCTGTTCTGGACCTTACCAAAAGATATGGAAGCCCCCGAGGTGCCAAAAGAACGTTAGTTCCATATACATATCCCTATTCTAGCTGCCATATGCGTACGTACTGTAGTCCGAAGCCGTTCGCACTCGGTTGCATTTTACTCGGAATGAGTTTAGACTGGATAGAGTACCCTCGAGATGCTGAGTGAACCTCCATTCCGCTTGCCGTAATCCGGTTCTCATGCCCGAAGCGACATGAAGAGAATTCCCCGGCAGGAGCTGTCGCGTGAGGCTGATACTGTGGTAAGCCTGTCTGCGATAAGCTGTATGCACACTACAGCCACCCTGCGGGGTGTGGCTTCAACGTTGTATTAACAATGTTGACTTCAGATTGTACCTGTAAAGCCCAGGAACGTTGTCAAACGAGCTCGTCGCATGCTTTCTCCAGCGCTTTTGAACGCCCAATGCTTTCCTATTGTCATTCATTAGGTAACTGGCTTCAGGAGTGAGCAGCCCAGCCCCTTCCGAAAGCCGGCCATGCCTCGCTGGCGTCAAGTGCGAGATGTCAGGAGGGACACCGATGATTTTCCTGCGTGCCTTGATGTATGTAGCCTCAGCACCGACAACCGATCCCGATAGGCCAGCCGACGGATCGGGACCAGTTCCTAACCCAGAAGGGTGACCTCGCAGCTTATTGTCGTATCCATGATTGGATGAATCGCACCTGGAGAGTGTGCTGGCTAGGAAGACCATGAAGAACTGTATGTACTGTACTCCGTTTTCAATGTCCTTTGGATCCGTCGGCGCTCCCCAGGTCAGCACCGAAAGAGACAAAGCCCGGTGGATGGTCTCTCCAGGCTGCGGCAACAAATCAGGACTGAGCTGCGAACCAAATCCCGGCTTCACGGATTCCCGCGGCCGCTGAAGGTGAGGACTCAGGAGAGTCCGGTGTGTGCAGGTCTCGGCGACGGGTCGCGGTTCCCGGGCGTTTTCCATGGTTCCTGCTGGCCGTGGAACCCAATGCTGCATGGCAGGAATGGCTGGTGGGACCTTGGCACTTCACATGGATGGAGTGGAGACTGGTGCGGGAAGCCAGTGCTGCCTGACACACACAGCTCAAAATGGCGAACGGGCTGGGCTGTGACGTCGCACAGCAGTGCGGCGGTCAACGTCAGCCGAAAATTCCCCAAAAATTACCTACCCGCCCAACCAGGTAACAACCAATCGCACTCCCAACAAATTTCTTGCCAACAGCAGATATGGAACGGGTGAACACGAGAACTGGCCACGACACCAGAAAACAGAGAAATTGCAGCCCTTCTTTAGGGGTCCATTCGGGAATCCACTCCGGTTCCATCCGGCTGTCATCTCGGCAACAGCTTCAGCTTACAGCTCAGGCTCCTTCAGGCTGTCCATGCTTCAGGGGCGCTATGGGTACGGTACTTATTACGTATTGTACCTGTGATGTGTAAGTGTCTTTCCCAAGTAGGAAGACTGTTGGGCGTTCACGAAGTACCGGGGGAAAGAATGACGCTCGGTTTGTTGTGTGGCTTTTTGTACCATTACGGTCTGATGACCTGGCATCAAATTCCCCCCGAAGCTTCGGACAAGGTCAAGCTGTCCAAGCCTTCATTTTCTTTCCCTGAATTCTTCCGCGTTCGTTTTTTAGGGTTTTTACATAGATGAACCAGGAAGAGGGCAAGAGGAAGGCGTGTAGCCGGCAAATAGGCCCTCGCCGCCGTCGCCCTTGAAACACACACCGAAACCGTCAGACAAGCCTCTGTCGCATCGCCTAGCAGCCTCTCTCCCTCTTTGCTTGGACCCAGTCTGTACTCTACCGACTAAGAAACATTGGCATCCCATTGACCATTCTCTTGGTTGAGCTGAAGCACATGGGTAAACAAGGGGCAAAGTGGACGCTGCGCGCGTCGCCAGCAGCAAGCGTACAAAACGTCTTAAATAGTGTCACGTCCGGCTACCAGCGCGTTGGTTGGAGCCTGCGTCTGTCGTTCCTGTTGACAAAGGCTCTGGTGGCCCTGTCTCCCGTTGCAGCTAGCACTTCATTAACCGCTGCTTCTTCTTCTGGTCGTAATCATCCTAATAATACCACTAAGGTCACGCCGCAGGGGACCCTCTTTCTACACCTGGTCAAGCCCTGCCTCGACCTCGTCCCGTGGATATACAGTCTCGTTTTCCTCGCCCGCCTCCCTTTTCTCTCCTCTCCGCCGGTCCTCACACATGCAATGGCGTCGTATGCCCACAGCACATCCAGCTCCGACAACATCTCTACGCCCCGGTCCATTTCCCCCTCATCCGTGGCGTCAGCCCGGTCGTCGCACTCGTCTATATCTAGTTCCAAGCGCATGTCCATCTCGTCGTCGCGCAGGATCTCGGCCGCGAACCCAATGTCGTCTGTTGATATTGCTACCATTGAGGAAGCCATGAGAATGGCGAACCTCGACACCCTCCGCGGCTACGCCCAGAACCACTACGCCGAGGTGCACCAGTATGCCACGACCGAGTACATCACGCAAAACCAGGCTCTTGGCTACCAGGTGCTGAACGAGCCCATGTGGAACAAGGGTGAGTCAGATCCGGCTCCTTCCTTCCCCTCCTAACTTACTTGTATCTACTTTTCTCTTTCCCAATTCCCGCTCGGGATCCTATCCGTGTGTTCTGCCCAAAAATGGCTGCACCGTCAGGCCAGTGGCTCGGAGGAGTTGGAGCAGCGTTTGCACCTCGCTCTGCCTATTTACCTGTTCGACCCCGTCTTCCGCCGTCCATGTTCTGCCGTTCCGGCTCGGCCCTTTCGCTCCCTACGTCCTTCCCACTCAGGGCTTCGGTTCACGCCATGGCAACTGCTGACTTGTCGTATCGTCAAGGCCTCTCTTTCACGCCAGAGCAGCGTATTTCCAAGAACCTGACGGGCCTCATCCCGCATGTCATGGAAGACAGCAAGAAGCAGTGCGAGCGCGCGCTCAAGATGATCCGGACCCGCCAGACGGGCATTGACAAATACCTGTACCTGTCGACCCTGAAAAGGGAGAACGTCGACTTGTTCTACCGCCTTCTGATTGACCACGCCAAAGAGCTGATGCCCCTCGTGTACACGCCAACCATTGGAGACGTATGCCTGCAGTACTCAACGCTGTACACTCGGCCCGAGGCGCTGTACATCTCGATCAAGCAGCGCAAGTCAATTAGGACTATTCTGAGGAATTGGCCCTATGCGAACCCCGAGATCTGTGTTGTGACAGACGGCTCCCGCATTCTTGGTCTGGGCGATCTTGGCGTGAATGGCGTGGGAATTCCGGTAAGCGGCCTCGGCAGCCAAGCCCTCTCCGAATAAGGGCGGGTCCCAGCAGTGTGGTCGGGTAATTAACGTGCATATGTGTATTAGATCGGCAAGCTAGCCCTGTACACGGCTGCCGCCGGCATTCGTCCGGAAAAGACTCTCCCCATCGTCCTCGACTGCGGCACCGCCAATGAGACCAACCTCAAGGACCCGCTCTACCTCGGCCTGCGCGCCAAACGCGTACCGGTGCCTGAGCAGCAGGCCTTCATGGACGAGTTCATGGAGGCCGCCGCCGACGTGTACCCGGACATGGTCGTGCAGTTCGAGGACTTCGAGAGCGAGAAAGCCTTCAACTACCTGGACCGCTACCGCAACAAGTACAAGTGCTTCAACGATGACATTCAGGGTACCGGGGCTGTCGTCTTGGCAGGGTACGTTATTTCAAGTCAAACAGGTGCCATGCAGAGTCTGGACTAACGTCGCTGCAGCTACATTGGCGCCGTCAACTTGTCCGGCGTGCCTATAGAGGAACAGCGCCTGGTGTTCATGGGCGCTGGTTCCGCTGGTGTCGGTGTCGCCAAGCAGCTGGTCGAATACTACACCAAGCGCGGCTTGTCAGAGCAGGCTGCCAAAGACAAGTTCTGGCTCGTCGATACCAAGGGCCTCGTGACCAAGGACCGCGGCGACAAACTCGCCGATCACAAAAAGTACTTTGCCCGGACTGACAACAACGGCCACCAGTTCCGCACCCTCGAGGAAGTTATCGAGTACGTCAAGCCGACCGCCCTCGTCGGTCTTACTGCCACCTTTGGCGTCTTCACCGAGTCTGTCGTTCGCGCCCTGAAGGCTTCGGTCGACGCCGGCGGCCTTGGCCGCAGGCCCATCCTCTTCCCCCTGAGCAATCCTCTCAGTAAGGCCGAGTGCACCTTTGAGCAGGCCGTGACGTGGACCGACGGCACTGTCATTTTCGCTTCCGGCTCGCCCTTTTCACAGTTCACGGTCAAGGTTAGCGACCATGCCGTCACCTACTACCCCAATCAAGGCAACAATGTCTACGTCTTCCCCGGCATTGGTCTCGGCGCTATCCTTGCCAAGGCCAGCCGCGTCACGGACAACATGATTTACACATCAGCCGCCGCTTTGGCTGGCTCGCTCAATGCCGATGAGATTCACAAGGGTCTCATCTACCCGCGCATTGAGCGCGTCCGCGATGCCAGCATAATCGTCGCCCGAGAGGTCATGAAGGCAGCGCGTCGCGACGGCGTCAGCCAGTTGGCTGAAGAGCAATGGCTCGAGTGGGAGGAGTGGGGTGATCTCGCCCTCGACAAGTACATCAAGGCTCGCATCTACGATCCTCAGCTTTAGTCGAGAAATAATGGGGAAAAGGACCGAAGGCGAAGGGGTGACATCACCATGCGCTACTTCTCCTTCTGAAGAGGCTTTACTTCTACTCCCACTTCGTTAGGACTGCGCTCCTTTTTCGTCGCTTTCTGCCAACCAGCAAAGCATCTGCTTTTGGCCTGGTCAGCCTCCTTTTGTTTTGTTTTCCTCTCAGCTAATGATTCCCCAACGCGACTGGTTTGGTTGGTTTTATAGGGGTTTGGGCGGAACACGCGCGAGTATTTGCATGGACTAGGACTTTGCATTGGGACGGACAACACATACACTACATTGGGATTCTACACCGCACCCGCCACCATATTATGCGTGCGTGTTACGCAATTAGACGCGAGATGGGTGCTTTAAATGAGCAAGCGGCTCGTCAGTATGCCTAGGAATGGAAAAGGCTTTTATCCAATTTGATAGATGGGCGCCCAATGTTCTCAGTTGAGCACATGTCATTTCTATAGCTTGGGACCAGGGTAACAAATCTTAGAGATATCCATAACCATGCCGCGACCTCCTGATCCCTTGAGCTCACATTCAGGAATATCCGCGTCTCCCTGAGACATCAGACTTACCCGTACCGATGCCCCAGAGGCTATCACCTCCACATTGATGCAAGCAACCCGCAAGTAACTCGAAAGACCAGATTGTTAAGGCAGTAAATGACTATTGGTGTCCGTATCGCGGCGTGCCATATCATATAACCTGTCTTCCCTAACTCCATAGGTACTGTACCTTGGCGTGCTTGGGTAGGCATCATCAAAATAAGTAGGTATGCACAGAACGAGTTTCTCCTCCCAACCAGGTCCTAGCCGTGATCACGCCTGCCTAGCCCAGGGTCACGGCTCTCGCCGGGACATTGAACGTATCATAAAGTACGAGACAACGCAATGCGATGCATGTGTAAGTATATGTGTCCAACTCCCGTCCAAACCTCAGTCATGCAGTCACTCAAACCCCAGCCAACTTTTTATCCGCCCGCTCCAGTTTGGCCCTCGCCGCCGGATCCGCAACCATGCTCCTGTACCATCTTCTCAACAGGCCCACGTATTCGACATAGTTCTCATAGTCCTCCACTGGCGGGCCCTTAATCTGCGGCACGGTCCAGCTCGCACCCTTCTCCTTCTCGTCTCCCTCTCCCTCTCCGGCAGCATGGTCTGCTCCTCCTCCTTCAAACACAGCCCAAGCCGACTCCGACTGCGTCCTCAGCCCCCATCCCTTCTTGGTCAGCGCCTTGACCTGAAACCGCTGCAGGAGCGCCGCGTCGCCGGGCTTGACGACGGGCAGCGAGTCCTTGTGGGGCCGGTACAACTGCACCTCGACCACCCCCGTGGGCGCCATCGACGGGTCGGTGACGTGGAACGACATGAAGTACTCGCGGGGCCCGCCTTTGGCGCGGGTGGCCGGCGTGGGGTGGCTGGTCACGATGGCAACCACATTCGGGAACATCTCGTTGTGGTTGCGGAGGGACTTGAGGGGGACACACTCCGGGAGGTCGGTCCGCAGGCGCCTGGTGAGGTCCGATTTGAGCGCTCCAGGAGTGTCGGCCTTGGACGGGGACGCCAGGGCGGCCCTAGCAAGGTTGATGCTGCTGTCCGGTTCCTCTCTCTCCGGAGTGGGGTTCGTTTGCAGGCTACTAGATCGCGCGCGGGTAAGACGAGGGCTTGTGCGTAGCGGCTCGGTTGATTTCTTCGGTTCGGACGCCTTCTTGGAGCGTCTGGCCGCTACCGCCTGCCGAGCCAGCTGGATGCTGATATCTTGGGAGGGCGAGCCGAAAGGAGGTTCCGTCTGTGACTCGTCCACCTCAGTGAGGGATTGTCCCTCCTGGGCGGACTGATCTCCCGTGGTCAAGGTTGCCTGGGTGGGCGTCTTCGGAGTGCTGACTGGCTGCTCAATCAATTCTGGCTCCTGACCATGTTGGACTATGCTACTAGTCTTAGCCAGTGCTTGCTCCTGCCCATCTTGGTCGGCTCGAGAATGCAGAATCAACTCATCATCCAAAATAGGCCCCTCCATATCCGCATCTGTAGGCTGGGCGGGAATGCTGGACTCAGGAATAGCCCTATACTCTTCTTGAGTGCCACTGACTGTAACCATCCTCGGCGAGCGACCATCCTGGGTGCCGCTGATGACCTTGCGGCGGATGGACGGGCTTTCCTGGCCCCAGTACTGGGCTTCAATTGGACTGGAATGTACGCCCTCAATTGAATCCCCGGTCAAAAGCTCCGGGGTTTTCGCCCTTCGCTCCTCATACAGCTTCATCTCCTCAGCCAATTGGCTCTGCGAGGGAGTCAACGGTTCTTGAACTCCTCTCGGAACAGAACGCGATGACTCCGGGGACGCCGGAGGCGGAACTTCGTGCTCGGCCATTTCGGGCTCCAATGATTGAATAGCAGGTGACTCGGGCTCGGGGAGGAAGGCGTGGTTTTCGCCATTAGGCATGATGACTGCTGTCTCGCCGGGTTGTGGGACGTCGAGCTCTCGTTCAACTCCTGCTGAGGCTTGGGTTTGTGCCTCCTTCTGCACAGTTTGGTCGTCCAAGAGAGGATTGCCGGCTGGCCCAGCCTTAACAGAAGTCTCGGATACAGTCCCAGTGAACGTGGCAGCGGAAATCACTAGGTCACTGTACTCTTCTTCCCGAAGAGGCTGTGACGGCTGGTTTTCTTCGTGATCCCCGCCCTGGTGAGCCGAATCAACGTCGATCATATCAACATCGTCATCAGAGGTCACGATCTCTTCGACCCCCAAGTCCGATTGCACAGATCCTGCAGCATCTCCGAGTTTTGATGATCCATCCCCTGTCCTGTCTTCGTCTCCGACCAATTCCAGATCTTGACTCATTTCGACTTGGCTAGCAAAGGAGCCGCCATCATCATCCGTCAAGCTGCCTTCGCTATCTTGAGCTTCGTCAGGTTCTTTTGAAAGCCTGTCATCTTGAACGACCTCTTCCACTCTGATTTTGTCATCCTCCATGATGACATGGCCCTCGATTTGTCCTTCATCGGCAAGCCCATTTTCGCGGACAGTGCCTGTAACTTCGACAACATCGTCCGATTCGTAACCGGAGCCATCATCAATGGGCTCATCAGCGGCCTCGAAATATTCTGCTCGGGGTTGGGAAACAAAAAGGCCTTCCGAGGAAGCCTCGCTTGATGCACGCTCGGCATCTACGTTGCGGAAATAAGGGCGACTCTCGACTTCTTCGAATGAGTAACTGGCTTGGCTGGTAGATCGGGACGCTTCTGAAGGGCTATCTGTTTCTGCTTTCGGTGATCTCGGCTGAGCATTGACACGATCAAAACTCCCGAAGTCAATTACTTGAGTCTGGGCGAAAATGTCAGTGGCAGGCTGTCCATGCCCGGCGCCGAAGCCACTAGTGTCCCGCTTCTCGGACTCCACCATATCCGGGGAACCTCGATGCCTTGAACTGGTAGCATCCGGTGGACTAGTTGAACGTTTCGGGGATCGCTGTGCTGGATGTGTCTCGGTAGCAGGCGAGGGTTTTCTGGGTCCAGGGACCGGTTCATCGTCTTCCTCGGAGTCAGAAAGCAAGCTGATAACGACCGGCCCACTCGATTGTGCTGGAGCGGTTGGTTTCCTAAGGGATTGCGACAGATGGCTTCCCTCGTCGTGCTCGTGCTCGTCCTCCTCGTCCTCACTTTCATCATATCCTTCTTCCTCCTCATCCCAATATTCCCCTTCCCCATCCTCGTCATAGGTCTCGCTGTATCCATAGCGATCCCTTGCTTCCTGCTCTGCCTCATCCTCCTCCTCCGAAAGACCCTCGTCGTCGTCGGACGGAATATCATAGTGGCGTTGGTCGTAGTCACCCTGTTGGATTCGTCCGCCGTATGCATACTTGTCGTATGCAGCATCCTCCTCTTCCCCACCGCGATCACTGCCCTCGGCTGCATGGGTCGTCTCCCCATTCTCCACGGCGTTCTGATCTTGTGGAGGCTCTTTTAGAGGACCTCCAAAAGCCTCCTCACGGCCGTAACTAGCAAAGCCTGCCGGCACGTTCCTGGGAGTAACTTTGTCTGCATCAAGGGAAGCTTGCCCATCACTAATCACCGTTCCCTCATTCAGCGTATCGGCTCCGAAGTGACCCCCCTCAACCGGATTGTAGTAGGCGTTTTGAGTCGACACTTCCCATTGGCCTTCACGAAAATGCTGTACTGCAGGAGGCTCAGGGGCCATGTCCTGATCAGGCGCCGTGTATTCGGAATGTCCGTCTGCCGCATTTGCGTAGCTCGTCATATCAGCAATCTTAGCGGGAGCGGGCTGGTTGTCAAGGTAGGACTCTGGGTAAGCCTCGTGCTCCCTGTTGTCATTTTCATGGGCAGCGTCGTTCGTCAGAGCAATTGGGGCATGTGTAATTTGTGGGTTGTGAGAGAATCCGAATCGAACTTGATCTGCGATGCTCAGCGTTGACTCAGTGCTCGATGGCACGCCTGTGCCGAACATGGAGAAACTCGAGCCTGATGGCTTCGAATTGCCAAAAAGGGTGGCTGAATAAGTCTCGGAGTTCTTTGTAGGCGAGAGATTCGGCTGTGGCAGCTCGGCTCCTGTGACATGAGTAGTCTGATCCTGTGCTGATGGATCTTTTGATTGCCTCAGCGACGCTATTTGAGCCGAAGGATGAGATTCCTCATGCGAAGCTGAATCCAGCCTCTCAGATTCACTAGGCACAGATCGGTCTCTGCGAACTGGCTTAATGGAGGCAGATTCCCGCTCGGGGATATGAGCCTGATCCTGTTGAGCTAAGTCGGCCGAGTCCTCCTCAGGGGCGATCGGGCTCTCAGGCGGGGGAGGCGTAGCCACTTGCTGCGAAACACCAGAAGTAGACGCATTCGCACCAACCTGTGCTGAGACAGCCTCAGGAGTTGAGACCTCCATGGTCTGGCAACCCTCGTCCATCATCTCTGGTTTCGGCGAAGCTTGAGCTGCCGAATGGTCTGGCATGTCTTCATCCGCCATATCATAAACAGGTGAAGCAGGCTCGGGACTCGGTGACTGGCTGGTGTAGCGCCAGGCGTTGCTATCTCGCCCAAAACGGGTTCTCTTGCGACCCTTGCCCTTGACTCCGCCATCCTCTTCGAAGATATCGAAACCGCCCTCAAACAAGGCGCCGTATGAGAGTCTCGCCCTTTTGACGAATGCCGGCGAGGGATACTCGTTGGGTGGGAAATCTGATATCTTTCGAACGGTGGCATGTACATTAGTGACAGCCGGAACTGGGTCAGGCGTAGTCGCGCGGACCTCAGGCGCTGGTTCGGCCGGGGGGTCGGCTGCAGGATGGTCAATGTCGATGTGCTTCACCTCGTTCGATTCTTCGGATTTGACCTAGCAAGAAATCAGATTATCGAAACACATTTCTGGTCCAATCCATGCAGACCTGTAGAAGGAGTCGTTCGTTGAACTGCAGTTGCCAGTCCAGTCTCGCGCCAGGGATGCGGCCTGGCGAATTATCCTTGGCCCATTCCACGCCATCAAGACTGCAGAGTATCTCGTCGCCCGCCCCGAGGTTACACGCAGAAAGTGCTTTCGCACTCGGGCCCCGAAGCTCGATCCGGACCTGGCCCTTGGCACGGCGGAGGCGCACGTCTGGTTCGGCGAGCAGGAAGGCAAGCGTCTTGGTGACGGTACTGTAGGGCCATGTAATTGTGACCTCGCCCCGAACGACGCGAGATGGTTGATCTGGCAAATCAGGATTTAATTGTGCAATCGGCGTTGCGGGTCGCGACGCCAGCAGAGTAGCGCTCGCGCCATCAACCGACACCATGGCGCAAGATGAGGATGGGTGGGATAGAGCTAGGGTGAGAGTGGTTGGGTGATTATGCCATCGCCCGGGAGGTATTTTCGCTTTCTGGTCGTTTTCAGAAGGAGATAAGTCCAGCGGCTACCTAAACACGTTGGTTGGAAGAGAATTAAGGTCTAACGCACAAAGCCCGGGTGATGGCGTGTAATGGCAGTGGTGCTATGGAGCTTGAAAGCACGCGTTTGCCCGGGCTGGCATGAGCTTCAGCTCACCAATGACGCTGCGGTAGGCGGCAGGGAGCCGTTAAGTGGGGAGCAAAGCTTCAACTGCAGCTGCTAACGTTAATTAGTGCCCCACTGCACCGTTGGCTACAGTAGCACTACACTGAGAACACTGTAGTACCGTACTGTGCTTAGCGCTCCGAGTCGAACTTGAACGACTCAAACCTCACTGCAGGCTATCACGCAATAGGTACTAACCTATAAGGGACTCATACAAGAGGAACTTGAAGCTGGCCAGCAGTTTCCAATTTCACTTTCCTTCTTGCAGTCACTCGCTCGGAGTTGGTTCATAATAACCTCGGGTTGGAAGTTCTTCATCCATCATCCCAGTCGCACTTGCTGCATTCCTTCCTTCCCCGCCATGGGCTCTCAAATTCCCCCAAAACGATTCGATATCAAGAGCGTGGCCGTCATCGGCGCTGGGCCTTGCGGTCTTGCCGCGGCCAAGTACCTGGTCGCCCAAGCCGCCTTCAAGAACATCGTCATATTTGAGCAGCAGTCCGAGGTGGGAGGAGTCTGGAATTACAGTCCCAACCCGCCAAACACGCTCCATGTGCCTCAAGTGAGCACCGACTGCGCTCCCGAACCGCCCTTGCTGTTGCGTCGAGGCGATGCCCCTGTCTTCCCGTCGCCAATGTATGAGGTCTTACACACAAATATTCCCCGGGCGCTGATGCCTTTTTCGGATCTTGCTTTTCCAGATGATGCCCTCATTTTTCCCTCCAGGGAAGACGTGCAGGAGTACTTGGTCAGATACTCCAGAGATGTCCGTCATCTCATACAATTCTTCACGCAAGTCAAGGACGTTCGTCTGAGGCAAGTTGAGGGCAAGGACCAGTGGGATGTAGACGTGGTCCGCCTTCGGACAGGCGAGATCTCAACAGCTACATACGACGCCGTTGTCGTGGCCTCTGGTCATTATGCTGTGACTTACATTCCGGATGTTAAAGGGATAACAGAGTTCCATGCGACAAATCCCGGGGTCATCTCACATTCCAAGCATTACCGAACACCGACACCCTTCGCCGGCAAAAAGGTTGTTGTCGTCGGTAATGCCGCTTCAGGTCTTGACATTGCTGCGCAGATTAGTCCACTTTGTCGAAACCCTCTTCTGTTGTCTGTGCAGACAGCCACGTCACCCGCGAATCTGGAGTTTTCTGGGGCCCAAGAGGTTCCAGTGATCGAAGAGTTCCTCGCAGCGGAAAGAGGCATCAGGTTCCAGGACGGGAGGGTCGAAAAGGACATTGATGCCGTCATCTTTGCAACGGGCTATCTCTATGCTTTCCCCTTCCTTCGTTCGCTAAACCCGCCGTTGGTGACGGACGGCCGGCGGGTTCACGGCTTATACAAGCATCTCTTCCGCATAGACAACCCAACGTTAGTGTTCCCCGGGCTCCCCATCAAGGTGGTGCCGTTTCCGTTTTCCGAGAGCCAGGCGGCCATGTTCTCGAGGACATGGGCGAATGTGCTGCCTCTGCCGTCACCCGAAGAGATGCGGGCATGGGAGGAGGAAGAGGCCAAGCGACGAGGTCTCAAATTCCATGTCTTCCCAGAGGGCGGTGATTCCGAGTATATCAACTCGGCCCACGATCAGATTGCAGCTTCGAACACTCCGGGAAAGGAACCGCCGCATTGGGGCCTGGAGCAGGTGTGGCAAAGGCAGATCTACTCCCAGGCCAAGTTGGCGTTCGAATTGGGCGGGCGGAATGCCAAGACCCTCGAAGAACTTGGTTTTACCTATGCGCCCATATCAGAATGACCATTGCGCATCCGCTCGTTGCTAAACTGCACAATACGCATCATTCCGGCCCAAGCTCCGGGGACTGGGCGAGCTGGGCTAGTTTCGTAGGGCTTTGTCCCGATCCGGAGTCAGCCACATGCGGGTCTCAGAACTTGCGCTGATCACCGGCTGATCGGTGCCAGAGCAATGTCTCCGATTGAGACCGGGCCCGGAACCGAATGCGAATAGCTTCCTTACACCCACGACATCCGGGGAAGTTGAGATCAAGATTTGGAAATGGCCCGGGTTTATGGTTCCTGCGGAGACAGCTCCTGCTCCGCCGCCCCGGCCACTGGGCCAAGCCAAGAGTCAGTGGTCGCCTGGTGGGGTTACCCAGGTGAACGGATCCAACGTCGCCCCTTTCCGCCAGCCGGCGGCTCGGAGACAAAGCAAACCGAGGATTTATAAGCATTAGCGTGGAGCACCTCGGACTTGATAACGTCGACCCTTGTGAGGATTCGCTGGACGATAAGTTGCCAGCAATGTAAAGAGTTTAGTATTCAATGGTTTTTCTTGATATAGAAGCAGGCACCATAAACTTTGCGTTTGGTACATACACTCACTGCAGTACCACGACAGCAGAACTGCAGAGCTGCAAATATGGAAAACGTCCTAGTCTCCCGCGGTAATCATCATGACGCCCATGACTGTCTGACGGGCAGTGAGAAGCCGCCGCCGCTAGATCTCAGTCACCATTTCTCTGAAGTGACGAAGCGACGTACTGCCAGCAAGATCAAGCAAGCTTACAAGTTCTTCCAAATCCCAGGCATCTTGAATGTCGCTGGCGGTTCGTGTCCTTATCTCACTGGCTCTTATCTCTCGTCGCATCTCAATCTGGCTGCAATTCCGCTGATGCTGACGCGCTACACGTCCTCAAGGTCTTCCAAATGTTTCTTTCTTCCCGTTTGATACGCTTGAAGCGCAGGCGGCAAAGCCGGAACGATGGACTCCATCACCGAATCATCCCGGCGAATCCGTGGCTGCCGCAGGCTCATCAAATCCTACGGCGGCTTCCCATATCGTCGTGCCCAAGAGTCTAGATGAGAGAGACCCCCTGAAGAAGATTGATCTTGCTTCAGTTCTCCAGTACGGCCTTGCCCAGGGTTATCCCCCGTTGTATTCATGGGTTCGCCAGCTCACCCGCGAGCACCTGCACCCAAACACCCCCTACCGTGACGGCCCCGAGGTGATCCTGACCTGCGGCTCAACCGACGGCTTCTCCAAGACGCTGAACCTGTTGGTGGATCAGTGGACCGAGGGCGTCAACGACGTCACTGAACGTCCCGGCTTACTCTGTGAAGAATTCCTCTACACCAATGTTCTTGCTCAGTCTATGCCTCTGGGCACGCAAATTGTCACAGTCAAATCTGACGAGTCCGGTATGGCCGCCGGCGGCCCCGGTGGATTGGAAGATGTGCTGGCAAACTGGGACCCTTCAAAGGGGAAGAGGCCGCACCTCATGTACACCGTCACGTAGGTGGTTCACTTTCGTTTGGCTTCTCGTGTTTGCCTCTCCTACATTCACTGACCCGCCTCGCAGATTGGGCCACAACCCCACCGGCATCGTGCTGTCGGTCGAACGCAAAAAGGAAATATACGCTGTCTGCAGCAAATACGATGTGATTATTATCGAAGACGAACCATACTGGTATCTCCAATTCCCCTCGGCCGCGGTTGAAGAAGCCAAGTCCAGGGGCAAGCCAGTCCCAAGCCCGCCGGTTCAGTCACACCATAAGCCTAACCGCTCCTCTGGCTACCCATTCCTTGACAGCCTGACACCCTCCTTCATCGACCTCGATGTCGACGGCCGAGTCATCCGTCTAGACACATTTTCCAAGACGGTCGCGCCTGGCTGCCGCCTAGGCTGGATTACCGCCCAGCCAACCTTCATTGAACGATTCGAGCGCATCACCGAGGCAACGACGCAGCAACCCTCGGGCTTTGTACAGGGCCTCATCTCAGAACTCGTGCTGGGACCCCAGCACCAGCCGGAATCATCAAGATCTGCCTTTAGCCTTCTTCGCAGTTCGCGCGAGAAGGCAACTTTCACCGGCTGGAACATGGATGGCTGGGTCCGGTGGCTCGAGGGCCTCCGGGGAATGGTACGTATACATATACACGCATTGCAGACTTGATCCTTTCCTTTCACCCTTTCTCTCGACGTTTATTCCTTGTCTTCTCTAACCATGCCCTAGTACGAACGCCGGATGGTGCGCATGTGCCGCATCCTTGACTCGGGCGCCCGCCTCATTTCCGTTAGCAGCAGCAGCAGCGGCAGCCGCCCCTCCTCCTCCTCCACCTCGACAGACGAACAAGACACCCCACTAACCGTCTCCCTCTCCCCAACCCCTCTCTACACCTTCTCGTGGCCGCGCGGGGGCATGTTCATCTGGCTGCGGATGCACCTCGAGTCGCACCCGCTTTGGGGGACGCCCAGCCCGAAGCTCGGCGGCAAGCCGCTCGACGGCCTGCCGCTGTCGACAGCGCTCATGGTGTTTTTGACCACCAAGCCGTTCCGCGTGCTGGCGGGCAACGGCGCCATGTTCAGCGCCAACGACGAGGTCAGGCAGCGCATGGGCTGGGCCTACTTCCGCGTCTGCTTCGCCGCCGAGACCGAAGATAACGTCGACGTCGCGGCGTCGCGGTTTGTGGATGGCGTGCATGCTTATTGGAGGGTGCGGGACGTGGCTGTCATTGAGAAGCTTTTGGAGAGTCTGGAAGATCCGGGGAAAAGTGGGCTCGAGGAGGGGGAGGAGGAGGTTCAAAGGGAGGATGCGGAGGAGCATGGCTTGTTCAGGTTGGCGTCGTATATGGGTTGCTAAGTGGCATGCTTGGCTCTTGTTGTTCCCCTTTTCATTGGTATCAGACTCGCGTGCTGAATATTGCGCCAGAGTTAGAAGTATGGAAACCAAACCAGGGATAGATGCGTCGATCGATGACTTGTGCAGGCCAAAGGGAAGTAGTCTTTCAACCCACTTAGGTATTGGACCACAACGAAGGGGGCTGGTGACCGTGCTGTGGGTCGGGGTATATAGGGAAGTTTTCGGTTTCAGGTCGTCAACAGGAGCCGGTACGTCATTGAACCATTTCAATGGCGATTTGGCGTAGCGGTTCCAGCGTAGGCGTAGAGAAAATACCTGGACGACACGAATGTTACTGTCCCGGACATGCTGTCTAGGCTCGCACGCCTGCCTCTCTTTTTGGGATTCGATTCCTCGATCGATCATCTTTTTGGAGCTTCTGTTTCTTTCTGCTCTTCATCTTTCTTTATCTCTTGTAATTTCACTTGACTGGACATACCATCTTATCTTGGTCTCAATTAATGCTAAGTATTCATGACATGCCCATGTCTGTTCATCTACCGATACTTGGATGGAATGATGGGCGGACCTAGCTCTTTCCTTATCTCATCAAACTGTTCCACGCCGTTTTTCCATTTGCCCTTCTTCACTCGCTTCTTGCCATGCATCGAGTATTCACCGAGGAACTCGTCTAACAGGCCATCAAAATCAGCCCGCGTAGGCCCCTGCACCGTCGACATTGTTGATACCGCTGACACGGAACCCATGTCGTCCATGTCTGCATTATACTCCTCCTCAATCTTCTCAAACCGCGCATCCAGAATACCCAGCTGCTCTGTCCTGACAAGCGAGGACGACGTCATGGAATACGTCGAGGGGTTTGTCAGAGCCCCTTTCCTCGTCTTCCTCCGGCCACCATTCGTCGTGGTCGTCCATATTGAAGACTGAATCTCGGACGGCGCCCCAGCAGCCTTCGGCTTTTTCTCCGCCTTCTGGTCGCTCTTGAACTTTTTGAAATCTTCCATCCAGTCGTCCGAAGGGCCTTCTGTCGGGTTGGCGGCATCCGCAGTATCCTTGAACTCAGGCACTTCGTCTTCAATGTGGTGCTCCCCGGTGGCTTTCACAGTGCGGTCCGATTCCCAGCCTTCATCGTCGTCTTCAAATCCGTCATATGCAACCTCAAACTCGTGCTCGTCAAGCTCCCTAGCGTCCTTCGCGAGCTCCTGGAAAATGTCCTCCCCCCCCTCCTCGTCGACATAGGCGTCGTCCTCTAGTGCCTCTAATACCTCTCGCAGGCGCGGGTCCATGCCCGGCTGAAACCCGGCGATTGCGTCGGGCACATCTTGCTGCGCCTGATAGGTGAGCTTCTGGAGGTTCTTGCTGGGCAGGATATCACTGTCAAGAAGATCCTCGGACTGGTTTTGCAGGTCGAGTTGGGCCAGGGCATCTGCTAGCGATTCCTTCTGCTTTCCCTTGCCCTTGTTTAGAATCGGGTTCGCCTCAACAAAAACAGCCTCGCCAGAGCCCTGGCCGAGGTCCCGGAGATGCTGCATGTAGTCGTACTCGGTGTCATCGTAGTAGATGCCGTAATTGGCTGCCTCGCCTTCATTGTCGCGGATGCTCTGGGCGTCGGAGCCAAGCTCGGAGGCGAGATCACTCAAACCCTTCCCCTTGGACTTTTTGGACCGCTGGGTCGGGTTGAGGACCATGGACGGTGCGGACTCATCATAGATGAGGGGGTCATTTTGCGGACGGTGTACTAGGGTGAAATGCGTCGCAGTCTTTTTGTCGCTGTGAGGGGTCAGCTGGTGGTTCGGCGACAGGATAGAATGGGAATCGCATACATCCACTTTCCCTTGGGCATCTTGACAGCGATGAGACGGCTAGTTTTAGAGTCGATTTGTACGCAAACAATTGAACGAAAGCCAACGAGAGAAGAAGGGCAGGGCAGCAAGCGTTTAGTTTGATACCTTCCGCTTTCGCACCGCTGTAAATCGGGCACACATGGGAAATATTTGGTGGGGTAAGGCTTATCGATAACAGCTCAAGCGGCTATGACCTAGCACTAACAGCTCGACTGACTTCCCAATAGAGGTACCCTCGGAGAGTCGTGTAGGGGTATGAGTTCATTTACGTTTTGTTGATGAGACGGATTATTTGTAAGTTGGATCTTTCGCACTGAATGTATACATATCATATTATTGCTACTGCCAAACTTGAGCTGCGGCGACTGAGAAGGATGACGTTCTGTTCTGGGAGACTCGGTAGGTAAGGGACTATCGAACCCAGGCCTAGGAGTTAGCCACTCTGTGCCAGACAAATTTGCCCCTCGATTTATCAGCAACAGTCATTTCTCGTTCCTACATACAAACACTTCTCCAGACTAATTCCTCCCTCGCCTACATTCCGTGATAGCGGCTGCCGTTCTGAACACACGGCCAAGCACTGAGGGCAGCGCCGATAACGTTACAACAAAACTTGGCGGGATTCAAGTCTACGACGGCCAGATCGCCAACATGGTGCTTCCAAAGTCTAAAAAGTCCGTCGGTCTCGGCAACTCGCTGATGAACGACCGTTTCGGCAAAGGCAAAGGCACCGACCGCAAACGAGCATCGGCAGTCACCCGCATTGATCATAGTACCGGCAAAGAGTACATCACAAATGACAGGCAGGAGGCGGCCTGGGTCAAGATGCGCTCCGTCACGGAACAGGGCGCCCTGGATGAGTTCCTGGCCACTGCTGAGCTAGCCGGGACAGACTTCACGGCCGAGAAGATGAACAATGTCAAGATCATTCACACTGATCAGCGCAACCCGTACTTGCTCTCTGCTGCCGAAGAACGGGCCGTGCTGGGTAAGCAAAGAGAACACAAGGGACGGCTTACGGTTCCAAGAAGACCCCACTGGGATGCATCGACAACACCAGAGGAACTAGATCGCCTCGAGCGTGACAGCTTTCTGGAGTGGCGAAAGGGGCTGGCCGAGCTACAGGAGACGCAGGATTTGCTGATGACTCCGTTCGAGAGAAACATTGAGGTTTGGAGGCAGCTTTGGAGGGTGATTGAGCGGTCGGACGTTGTCGTGCAGATCGTGGATGCCAGGAACCCGCTCATGTTCCGGTCCGAAGATCTCGAGGCATACGTAAAGGACGTTGATCCGAAAAAGCGGAACCTTTTGCTCATCAACAAGGCCGACATGATGACGTACGCGCAGAGGAAAGCCTGGGCGAACTATCTCAAAGGCGCCAACATTGCCTACAAATTCTTCTCCGCGCATCTCGCCAAGGAGATGCTCGAGACACAAGAATTTGAGAGCGAGGAAGAAAGCGAAGGGGAGAGCGACCAGGCTGATCCCAGCGAGGAAAGCGCAATTACGAATAAAGACCACACAGCTGAAGCAGAGAGCGAAGATGATGCGGCGGATGACTCTGCGCACGGGGATGACGACGGGGAGGCAGACACCAGGATTCTGACCGTCGACGAACTCGAGAATATATTCCTACAGTACGCTCCGGCAGACGCCGGTAAGTCTATGTAACCTGGCACTCACCCTTATCAGCCATACTAATTCAACTAGGGCCGGACCGGAAACTTCAGGTCGGCCTGGTAGGCTATCCCAACGTCGGAAAATCGTCAACCATCAATGCGCTCATTGGAGCCAAGAAAGTCTCGGTTTCGTCGACCCCCGGCAAGACCAAGCATTTCCAGACCATCCATCTTAGTGACAAGGTAATTCTTTGCGATTGCCCTGGTCTTGTTTTCCCGAATTTCGCCAGCACCAAGGCGGAACTCGTTTGCAATGGCGTCCTCCCAATAGATCAGTTGCGAGAATACAGCGGGCCCGCTACCCTTGTGGCACGCAGGATTCCGCAGCAATTTCTTGAGGCCGTTTACGGTATCCAAATACGTACGCGGCCTCTGGAAGAAGGAGGTACTGGAGTTCCGACTGGAGAAGAGCTACTCAGCGCATACGCCCGCCACAGGGGTTTCATGACGCAAGGACTGGGCCAGCCGGATCAGTCCAGGGCAGCGAGATACATCCTCAAGGATTATGTCAATGGGAAGCTGCCATATGTCGAACCCCCACCGGGCACCTTGGACCCTAAGGAGTTCAACCGCGAGCTCTACGACATCGCGCAGATTCCAGCCAAGAGGCGGGTAGCATTGATTTCTGCAATGGAAGACTTGGCGGTTGAAGGGGATGACAATGCGTCGCTTCTCTCCGATATGATTCCGCTGCCCACAGGTGCCAAGTCACAGAGGCTTGACAAGGCATTTTTCAAATCTGGACAAGGAACCGCTGGCCACTTGACACGGCCATTCAATTATAAATACTCGGAGCAAGGGATGGCTGCTGCAGCGGCAGGGAAGCAATTAAGCGGGCGTAAGCTCCGGACTATGATTGCCCTTGAAAAGGGGATCGATCCCAAGGATGTCCAGCTGGCATCAAGCAAGAAGCACTTCAAAGGCGGGCAAAAAGGGCGAGGGAAGAACCGCGGAAATAAGGCTGATGACGACGACTGAAGATGCATGGAGGTTAGGGGTCGGAACCTAGAAAAGTTGCAAGCCAGGTCTGGCTGGCGTGTTATGAATCCCGTTATGAAAGTAGAGATGCTTGAATTGAAAGAGAGCTAGCTACTACAACTTTCATCATAGCCTATGAAACAACTCGAAAAGAAGACGTCGCCGCTTACTCGTGTAGTTATGTCTGGAGCCCAATGACCAGCAGTAAGCCTCAGACATTGACATCTGAACAAGTCCTTGTCAAGCTTCAAGCTAGCTGGGGTGTAAGCCGCTTTTTGCGCGCTATCACAGCTTCCTAGCCTGCTCACGGATAGAATTGAGACCAACCCAGGTAGCTACGTCTGACTGTAGCTTCCAAATGCCAGGACAACAAGTGGATAGAACCTTCCCAGAAACACTAACGAGAGCAGAGTGCGCTACCTATAAACCACCCCCCCCCCTCTCTCCCCCTTCGCCCTCACTCTCACCCTCACTCACTCTTCTCCAGTACATACCGTATAAACTCGACAAAGTGAACAACTTCTACTGCACAGACTACGGCAAGCGATGTGCCTAGTCAAACATTTCACCTACTTCAAACCCTGACTCGACCTAGCATCGCGTCAGCAAGGTGAAGGTCATCGCATAGGTGATGCAAGGCTGGGATTACGGTATGGAGAGCAAGTTGGAGTGCAGCTCCATTGTTCGGTACTTGCGCTAGTGATCACATTAAACCCTAACCCGATTCCTTCCTTGGCATGCGCGGCCCGAGACCCAAAAATTTCCCTGATCGATCTTCAACCCATCTCATTGCAGCTTTTGGTGAAGTTCCGTGTGCTAACATCAACCCTGCGGCGCGCATTAACCATGGCAAGCCTTCGCGGGTTGTCAAGACCGGCCCGCAGCCTTCCACTGTCCCAATTACCGCGCCAGACATATACAGCATGTTCGATAAGATGCGCCTCGTCACAAGCCGCCAAGGCCGAGGCCGAGGAAGACCTTCAAGAACTCGAAACGGATTCTCTGCTCCACGCGCCGCCATTAAGCGAGGAAGAGAAGAGGCAGTTTAGGCCATGGAAGCGTGCATTGGACAGACAATTCATGCTTCCGAGCGGGAGGTATGCGACAGCAACCTGAACTTCTTCTCTATTCCTCTTGAACAATTGCTAAAGGGCGAACCCACCTCAGATACCAATACCACCCGCCCAAGTATAACCGCGGCCCGCTCCATCCCATACAGTCGCCGCCATCCTCAGATCCTGTAGCCCGAGACTTCGTCCCAGGGCCCTTCAACTTCCCCCGCCTAAAGCACACGTATCAGTCCACCATCGCCCCCGACCTGATGACGCTCCTGTACGAGCACACGCCCCCCGGGACGCCCAAGAACGAGACTCCGCAGCGGCTACGCGGCTGGGACGGCTCCTCGCCGTACCACAAGAACCGCCCGCTCCGCGGGCCGCGCGGCGGGCCGAACCTGCCCCTGCTCGAGCGCGACATCACGTTCAAGAACATACCCGAGATCAAGGAGGTCACGATTGCGAGCTACGTGCCCGAGGCGGTCAAGGATCCGGAGCATCTGCTCGCGGCCAGGACGGCGATGCTCGCCTTGACGGGAACGCTCCCTACAGTCACAAAAACAAAGCACAGCATCGCTCAGTGGGGCATCAAGGAGGGGGAGAAGGCCGGCGTGAAGACGACCTTAATCGGGAATGCGGCGTATGAGTTTCTGGATCGTTGCATTCACTTGGTGTTTCCGAAGATCAAGGACTGGAAGGGTATTTCGGGTGAGTGAACGACAAGATACAGGAGTCTGGAGATGGGCCTGATGTGCTGACGGGGGAACACAACATAGCAACGACTGGAGACGGTTCGGGCAATCTGGCTTGGGGCTTTACCCCCGAGGAGTTGAAGCTGTTCCCGGAGATTGAGGTCAACTACTCTGTAAGTTTGCAGACAGGCCCCGAATTACCCAGGATTACGCTAACCAAAGTCCACAGATGTATCCTGCTAAGGTAACAGTCGATGTCTCTGCACCCTAAGATCCTTACTGACTCCAATTCCAGATGCTCCCCGGATGCAGAGTGTTTGTAAAGACAACAGCAACTTCGGACAGGCACGCGCGGTTGCTCTTGCAAGCTATGGGCGTTCCCTTTTATGGAAAGGTCTAAGACCATGTAGAACTTGAATAATGAGTTCGCTTGTACAATACCCTTTCTGTATACATTGTAACACCACAGGGAGAACGTCACGCCGCGGCGGCAGGAACATAGACGACCTTTGCCCATTTCTATGTTATGTTTATATCCCGGTATATCCCTTCCCATGGAAACCTCCTTACGAGGTCCAAAGAGCCCGTTTTAACCACCAAAACGCCGCCCATGCCGAGAAGAAATAGAGAAAGAGGGTGGGGAAAAAGGCTCCCTTCGTATCTTCTATGCCTTGGCCGTCTCAGCAACCCTCTGCTTCAACCACCCCATAATCTCGTCCACCAAATCCATATCGCTTGCATCCAGCTTATCCCCCTTGCCGTGGTCCTGCCCGTTTTTCCTCAACTCCTGCGCCGCAACGTCCATGGCGGGCTGGTAGTTCCGCACGGCCGAGCTGAGCGCGTAGATGGCCTTTTTCCGGACGGACTCGTGCTCGTCGTCGCGCAGCGCCAGCCCCACCAGCGGCGGGATCCCGCCCATGGCGAGCAGCCGCTCCTGGCTGCGCACATTGTTCTGCACGGCGGTGCCAACGCACCACGCCGCCATGAGCCGCAGCTCGCGCTCCTCGTGCGCCAGCAGCGACAGCAGCGGGGTCCAGAGGGAGAGGTTCTCTAAGTTGTTGGCGTTGTCGAGCGACTCGATCAGCTGCTCGAAGTTGTCGAAGGCGATGAGCTTTTGGTCAAGCTCCACGCTGGGGTCTGTGATCACCTCCATGGCCGCCTTCATCAGCTCCGCGTCTGAGGGCCCGCCTAACAGCGCGGCGAGCACGTCGCGGTCAAGCGTGCTCGTCCTGGCGCCGGCTTCAACTCCTTCGTTGGATTGTGGTGGTGGATTACTGTTGTCGCCGGTTGAGGGAACTGAGTTCTCGATACTCCATTTCAGGAGGTTGTTCAGATTTTTGTCCATGATGCGAGGGGTTGCGGTATGGTAATGAGTAGACGCCGATGGGATGGTGGGTAGGAATTTATTGCTGACTTCAATAGCTTCCGAGCCGTGCTACCGAGCTTAAACCGTCGAGAAAGGATAGGGCATAGGACTGTATTCCGGACACTACTCGATGTGCTCCCTTCAAGTGATGGGTTCTTTGGGGATGAATATATTGCTGGCCCAATGTTGCCTGCCGGGGCTAGTTGAACTGTGGCGTTCGTGCACTTTCAAGAACTTTCTATCCCAATCAGGCTAGCTCAAAGCCATCTAGGTGCTGGAGCCTGGTTTTTCATGAAGACTGCGATGGCTTAGGAGTTTAGTGAACTGAAAGTTCGAGGTGATATGTCTGTATATGAACGAAACCGACCTCCCAAGCCTTAACGGAGTCAAAGACAGTCAGATATCTCATATATTTCACCTCCTTAACCCTGTACGAAGAGTTGCCCCTCCAGATCTCAGGAAAAATGTGGGGCGGGCTGCCCCTCATTGTTATTTTAGCCAAAGAACCTCCATCACAGGCTTGTCTTGATTTACTCCGTACAGAGCACGGTATTCCGGGTAGTATTCACTTGATAATCCTGCATCTCATACTACCGGAATGACATACAGAAGTTGTGCCAACATGGGAGACGGGAACACCACCCCTGATGGCGGTATTTAAACGTATCCTGGATCCCTTCTGCCAAGACCCGAGAGAGATGGAGGCAAATGACGACTTCTGGCTCATGGAAGTACTTCACATGGCCGGTCGCCATGCATCTGGGACCAACACCTTTGAGAGTAGCTAGGGAGGGGGTGTTGTATGCTGACTATCACGGAGAAGCAGTGATCTCTTCCAACGCAAGATCCTTGACTCGTTCACCCAGCCCATCAAGCACCATCGGCGCAGACATGCCCGAACCCATGCTGAGGATATCTGGCGGGAGCTGCGACTTGGTGCTCTCGTCATACCAATCAATCAGCGTGCACTCCTCCTTCTCCCGCAGCTTCCTCTCCACAATGGCCTCCATCCCAGCAGCCTGTTCCGGTGACAGCAGGCTGAGCCTCTCCATGAAGTCGCCCTCCCTCTTCCCAAAGAAGCGCTCGTCGATGCTCGTCCAAAAGATGCCATCAAAGGCCCACGATTTGCGCGCTGCGTACGCCACCCAGAAATCCCCCGTCTCCCAGCTGCGGCGCATGCGGGACGACAGCACCTGCGACTCCTGGAGACGCCCCTTCGCGATGAACTCGCGCTCCTTGGCTTCCATGGCCCGGAGGAAGATTTCGAGTTGCGGCGCGTAATGCGCCGCCCAGTCGTCGAGTCCCTCGTTCCACTCCTCGGGCATGACCAGTAACAGCCACCAGGGCGGCGAATACGTGAACTCGATGGGGGCGGCGTAGGTGAATTCCCAATCGATGACGCCGACGATGCGGTGGTTTTCGTCGACGAGAATGTTGGCCGGCCGAAGGTCGTCGCACCAAAGCTTGAAGGGCTCGCCGCCTGTCTCGGGCGATGTCAGCCGGCGCTCGGCCGCTAGTTTGCGGAACAGCTGTCTGATTATCAGTTAGCAGTGTGGCTTGACAACTTACGGATCTGGACCTTGAGCTCCATTGAGCAGATTTCTGCGGCACTATCCCACCTTGCGATGTACTTCTTGCGACAATCATCAGCCGACTCGACGGCCTGGTTGCGCTGAAACGACAGCTGCTGAAGATGCATGTCGGCAAGCGCAGAACAGTATTCAGAAGAGCTGGAGAAGGTTTGGGGTGTGGCCGGTAGGTCGAAGTAAGGAACGCCTCCGACTTCCCCCAGCTGTGTAATATTGAAAGACAATGGGCGGCAGATGACGTCCGGGTCCCCCGGGTCGCTGTCATTGTCCTCACCATCCTTGTAACCGAGAGAGCCGATTCGAGGGAATTCACACAGAGACAGCTGGATCATAATGTCCGCTATCTGGCCGTACAGGTACTCAAGCTTTTCTTCACTTATCTCCGGGTTGAGAGGCGCCCCTTCTGTCAGCGGGCGGTCTGGCGAGTGCAAAACGTCGAGAAGGTCTCCAGAGTTCTCGATGTACTCCATGATGGTAAAAGGGCCAAGCTTTCCAGGACTCTCGTCCGTCAGACCGTAGTGAAGAATAAAGGGTACGGGAATAGTTGTGTGCTCCTTGATATAGCGCATCACAGCTACTTCAGCATGGAGTTTCTCCTCGGCGATTCGGTAGAAGCCTGGAAGAGGGAAGCGAATGATGACAGACTTGCCGTCAGAGTATTGGATTCGGTAGTAATAGTTGAAGCCTCCTTTCCGTGGAGGGAAGAACGTCTTCGGACTGCCGCCTTTTCGATGTTTTGTGACGAACCTTGCTATCTCATAATAGAAGTCCTCATTGTGAACTCTGTCCAGTATCGCTTCGAACATGGCCTCGCAACGGTCCCAGGCGTCATCGTCATGGTACTCATAAGATGGTGCCATACGAAGTCGGGACAACCGATAGTTGCTTGTGTTTCTCATAGAACAAAGCGAGGGAGAACAGTTGGTGCGCCCAAGGCGTTGTTGGTTTCATACAGAAACAAGGAGCTTCCGAAATGCAGCGAGGCGTCAAATATCGGCAACCGCTCGAGGGGATGCTGAGTAGGAGAAAACAGTGTGATCATGGCTCGCTCAGCCAGTCCCACGGCTAGATAAGTCATCTCTCTTCTTTTCATCCGATACAGATCCAACCTTTCTCGTCGCCTAGGAAGAAGGAAATGCCTAGCTCAATAACGGCCGGATCGTGTCACCGGGACAGAGCCGCATGGCGAAGAGCGCAGCGCAACTATACCTGTAATATGGCTGTCTGGAATTCCACTTCAAACCGAAGCTTCCAAGCCGGCCAATTTGCCTTCCATGCATGCATACGCACACCTCTTGAGGCTCTTGAGAGTTAGCATACCAGACAAAAGGAACTGCCAAGAAATGGAATGACGGTGCCTGGAGCGTTGTTGTCTTACTGTGGTAAAGTTCCCTCCAAGTTGATCACAGCGTCAGGCGCATCTGCGGGCCTGCAAATCACACTGTGACAGTACCCAAACGGGATTGCACATTGTTGAGAATCCACGCTGGGCCACGCTGGGCCACGCTGGGCCACCCTGCTTGCAAGTGTCACTGCACCGTACGTTGTCTGCCTGCCCGGAGTTCACAACACTGTGCAGCCCCGATCCATTGGACTGCCACATTGAACCCGTGAACCGCCTAAGGACCTGACTAAGACCTCGTAGCAAATAGCAGCGGACGGTGCGGTCTCTCGCTGCCTAGGTAGAAGTTAGAACCATGGCAAAGTCAGTCGTCAGCTTCGGACTTGAAGGTGCTTCCCAGCCACGCTAAGTGACGCAGCCCTTCGCCATCGTTAGCATTGAGTAAAAAAGCGGCAAAGGAGATCCCTCGTTTCTGCCAAAAATTAGTGGAGGCGGTCCCCCTTGCCCACCGGAATCCACTCAAGCCCACACCGCCCACCGCCTCAGCGGCTTGCTGCCCCACAGAACTTCGCAGCTTTCCAGCGATATCCTGCCTCCTTCCTCCACTCGCACATATCCTGCCCCCGCCAACCCAAGCACTGACCTTAAATTCACTTCCCCTTTCCAACCTCGCGCCCGCGATACCACTCTATCTCTTCTCTCTCTCGCCTCTGTTGCGTCTTTGCCATTACTTTCCATCACGACTCGTACGGGGCATCGCACGAGGCCTGCTTAATTAATCCTTCTATTCCGTTCTCGCCTTTTTCAGACCGTTAAAATGGAGGGTAAGCTTCCAGCTCAACAGTGTCCCACTCCCGACTCCTCCAGGGTCGACTGCTATCACGGGCGCTTCGCCCTTGTTAACAGCTACTAACCGCCTTGTTCTCTTTACAGAAGAAGTTGCTGCGCTCGTTATCGACAATGGGTAAGCTTTCACCGGGTCTCACCGACTTGCCTGGCGGGGTACTGCGAGAGACCGCCTATCCCATCCTGCCCAAGCACTCAAGCAGTCGCTGTGTCTACCTGATTTCAAAAAAAACAACAGGCGATTTGGAACGGACTGACTAACGAGAAACCAGATCCGGCATGTGCAAGGCCGGTTTTGCCGGTGACGATGCGCCTCGTGCTGTTTTCCGTAAGTTTCGCATCTTCCGCTCTCGGTCGGCGATAGGCCGAACCGTCATGGACGCTCGGGCGCAATACAGGCTTCATACTAACCATTTCGACCAGCGTCCATCGTTGGTCGCCCGCGCCACCATGGGTAGGCCTCGAACCCCCAACGTCTACGCCATCGATATCAGCCAACTAACGCTGTGCTAGTATCATGATTGGTATGGGGCAGAAGGACTCGTATGTCGGCGATGAGGCGCAATCCAAGCGTGGTATCCTCACGCTCCGCTACCCCATCGAGCACGGTGTCGTCACCAACTGGGACGACATGGAGAAGATCTGGCATCACACCTTCTACAACGAGCTCCGTGTTGCTCCCGAGGAGCACCCCGTGCTCTTGACCGAGGCTCCCATCAACCCCAAGAGCAACCGCGAGAAGATGACGCAGATCGTCTTCGAGACCTTCAATGCTCCTGCCTTCTACGTCTCCATCCAGGCCATTCTGTCTCTGTACGCCTCTGGTCGTACCACGGGTATCGTGCTCGACTCGGGTGATGGTGTCACGCACGTCGTGCCCATCTACGAGGGTTTCTCGCTTCCCCACGCCATTGCCCGTGTCGATATGGCAGGCCGTGACCTGACGGACTACCTGATGAAGATCCTGGCCGAGCGCGGCTACACCTTCTCGACCACGGCCGAGCGTGAAATCGTCCGTGACATCAAGGAGAAGCTTTGCTACGTCGCTCTTGACTTCGAGCAGGAGATCCAGACTGCCGCCCAGAGCTCCACCCTCGAGAAGTCGTACGAGCTCCCCGACGGTCAGGTCATCACCATCGGCAACGAGCGGTTCCGGGCCCCTGAGGCCCTCTTCCAGCCTTCTGTCCTGGGTCTTGAGAGCGGTGGTATCCACGTCACCACTTTCAACTCGATCATGAAGTGCGATGTTGATGTCAGGAAGGATCTCTATGGCAACATTGTCATGGTATGTTCTGCAAAGTATGTCAACCGCAGGAACCAATAAGCTAACACGAACCAGTCTGGTGGTACCACCATGTACCCCGGTCTCTCGGACCGTATGCAGAAGGAGATTACTGCTCTTGCTCCCTCTTCCATGAAGGTCAAGATCATTGCTCCTCCCGAGCGCAAGTACTCTGTCTGGATCGGTGGTTCCATTCTCGCCTCGCTCTCGACCTTCCAGCAGATGTGGATCTCGAAGCAGGAGTACGACGAGAGCGGCCCGTCCATCGTGCACCGCAAGTGCTTCTAAGGTGAGATGCGACATGAGGGTCTCTCCGTTAATTGGTCACCTGGGCTTACCAAGGCTCTTAGCAGCGCAAGATTAGGCAGCTTCCCGGCTCGTCTCGAGGCAGTGCCGGCCGCGTCACGGAAGACTTTGGCATCACGCATGTATCTCCTGGGCGAGTTTCATATCCGAACAAAAGTTTTGACCCTGGTCGAGGATTGGTGCATGTCTATTCTCCGTTTGGGACATTTGGACGCACGATGGCCGTTGTTTCCCGGGTGGGCAGGCGCAAGTGCGTAGGGTGGCGCGGACAAGTAGGCCGAGGTTGATGATAAACCTTTTGTTGTTACTCCCGATTGCCTAGTGCCTAGGTAAAGAAATTACCTCGTTCGTAGTATCAGGTGCCCATCCAGGTGGTTTCTTGTTGCTTGTCACCGGTATTTGGAATCAGGTTTGGTTCTTGGTATTTGCAACTTGTGCTTGCGCTGGTACATGTCTTGGGTCGTCTCGTGCTATCAAAACTTCAGCTTCCATCTCTTCGTCTGTGTCTGCTGGTTCCCCATCTGTCTCTGGCCCCGCTGCCGCCTTCTCCTCGGCTAGCTTCCTATACTTGCGGCGGCTCTTTTTCGCCGCGCTCGCCGCACGCTTCTTTTTGACCTCGCTCACGATGGCACTGCGGCTCTGCGCGCCGTTGTAGAGCTCGTCGAGCTTAGCTGCCAAGAGGTCCCGTGCGATTTTGCGGTTCTGAGACCGTGAGCGTGTCGCCTGCGACTTGATTACTATTCCGGTGGGTATGTGTTTCAGCTGGACGGCCGAGTTGGTTTTATTCTGGGAAGAAGTTGATGCGATTAGCAAGAAAGCCGCCAACTGATTCATATGGATCTATAAGACTGAAGTGTACTGTACTATACATACAATCTTTTGTCCGCCTGGCCCGCTGCCCTTTAGAAAAGACTCTTCGATCTCGTCTTCTGGCGGGTGTTTGGGGCGCGGCGGCATCTGGCGTTGGAGCCGGGCCACGGAGGTGCTCAAGCCCCGGGTGAGTGTGAGCGTGAGTGTGGAGTTGACGAGGGGGACATGATAGTGGTGGTTGTGGGTGCCGGCTTGGAATGCTGTGATGCGAGGCCAGGCGAGGAGCAGTCGGAGCATTGCTGGTCTGTGTCTGTGGTGATCTCCAACATAACCTTATGGTTTGAGAGAATGTCTGCTGGCATTCCATGCGCTGCAAGGTGCCGGCCGGTTGTTGCCGTTCAGGGCCCCAATGTCAGTGTCGGGTGGGCCAGGGGGGAGGCCCATCAAGGACGGGAGCTTGCATGAAAACGGGTGGGGAGAGAAATTGGCCAATCATCGGCCAGTCAAAATAAGTACGTACCGCGACGCTAGCCGGGCTTTCCGTCTGGGCCTCCTGTGAGTCCTGTCAGATGCGGGAGGGCGAACGTTCTGAACAACCACTCAACGCGACTCGACAACGACGACACCGGAAACTTCAAATCGCAAAGTCGAACGCCGAACAGACTATCCGAGTTTGAGATATTGGGACAACGCCAATTAGACGTCGCCTCCTCGTCCTCAACCAGAAGAAAGCAGACAGCACAAAGGCCCGTCGTCCCATCGCAGCAGCCCTCTAGTCAGCCCGCCATGGCTTCCCCGATCGAGTCCTTCAGCAAATGGCTGCAACTCAAAATCTACCAGTTCGAAGTGACGATGGCCGTGTACATCTTTACGCCCATTGAGAAATTCATCTTCTGTACGTTCCCCGTCCCCCGTTCCCCCTTTCGTCCCCCGTTCATCAAAACTCACAACGCCCTCTCTTTCTAAACAGACTCGGTCCTCTTCCTGCTCTTCAGTCTTACCTTCATCGCCACCGTCCTCTACCTCCCACAGCATCTCCAATTCATCATCAGCCGCGCCTGGTTCTACATGCATGGCGACTGCCACGACCTCGAACTGGTCAAGGAAGGAGCCGAGAGCTTAGTGCGGACTGCCATAGGGACAGCGACGGGGACAGCGGCAAGGGCGGCTGCTGAGACTGCCACCGGGGTTGTACGCGAGCTTTGAGAGGCATGAACTTACCTTCTTCCAGAGGAAAGGGATGTCCTCTGTACTAAGGTGAAACGGAGTACATGGTGGGCGATGGTTCTCCTGGCTCCCACAATTGATTGTAGCGAGAGCATTGGGACAAGATACAGCTAACAGCTGTCAATGGGAAGTGGTGGCTGGGAGTGGGACAACGAGGCGTTCAAATGCATATATAATGTGGGACAGGCATATAGAGCCCGCTGTTAGGGCAGATAATACGACTAATAATGAATTGACGGTTTAGTCATGGTTTAAGGCGGAATATCGTTCTATTTTCAACTTAACTTTTATTCCCCTAACCCCTTGTTTCGGTCTATTGCAAAGCGAACCTATATATCCTCAACGACCCATCCTCGCCGGCAATGGCGAGCTCTGGCCCTTCTTGACCTTCCCTGGCCGGCCGCCACGCAAGTTGCATGACGGCTTTGGGCAGGCAGAGCTCCGGTCTCACTACTAGTGTCGACACAACCGACACCTTCCCTCCCTCAACCTTCAGCGACAGCACCGACAGCCTACCCGCCTCGGTCCCCACGGCAAGCAGGAGCAGCCCGTCCTTTGTCACCTCAGGCAGGAAATCAAGCGCCGTGACGGGATGTTCCTCGGCGATCGCCTTGCCCAGCTCAAACTGCGGCCCGCTCTCACCATCCCGTTCGCCGTCACTGCCCTTCTTGATCCACACCTTGACCTGCTTGTCCCTTCCCGCAGTAGCAAACACCCTGGCGCTATCGCCACCGACGGGCGGCGCCCAGGCGGCATCCAGGATCATGCGCGCGTGTCCCTTGGGATTGGCTTGCAGTAGCTGGTATCCACAACGTCCATCCTCCTCCTCCTTGTTCTTCTCCCTCGCAAACACAGCCCACTGCCTATCCCGCCCAACGCTGAGCAGATGGTCATCGTCCGCAGAAAACCGCAGCCTCGTGACCGTCAATGCGTGCGCCTGAAGCGCAGGCTTGAGCTCGGTCCAGCGACGCGTCTCGTACAGCCGGATGACTGCGTGGTTGAGGCTGCTGGCCTTGCAGGCGCTGGCAATGAGGGAGCCGTCGTGGCTGGCGGCGAGGCACGAGATCTCGTAGCCGTGCCCGTACAGCTTCTCCACCTCGGGCCACAGCGTGTGGCGCGCCAGGGATTCCTCGAACGGCGGGTGGTCGATTTCGAGCGCCGACCGACGGAGCACGCTTGCCGGGTCGACGGCGCTGTCGCGGTCCGCCGGATCTGTCTCCGCCGTCGGGGCGGAGAGGACGGCTCCCTCCTTGGCCAGGTCGTCGTCGTCGACTACGTCGATGGCCTTGTTGGAAAGCCCCAGCACGGGCATGTTCGCTGCGTCTGGGGCGGCGGCTATGTCCGACGAGGCGGTGGTGGCGTTGGTCAGGCGGCTGAGCATGCGCGCGACTGCCTTGGGCTCGGTGAAAACGCGCATCAGTTTCTCGTCGGCGCCGGATACGAAAGAGGCCGGACCGAGGGTGGAGATGCAGTTGAGGTCGTAGCCGTGGATCTGGGGCCGCGACATCTCGTGCCATGTGTTTCTCTGCTCTGTGTGGGCGGCGGTTGTCCACTCTGCATGGAGTCGGGTGGTCTGGTCGGAGCTGGTTGAAAGGAGGTAGGCGCCGTCTCGGGACCAGGAGATGGCGGTTACGGCACGAGTGTGGCCCGACACGGCAAAATTCTGCTTCCACATATCCTCATCCGCGTCGTAGTCCCACCGTCGCCAGCTGCCCGTCCGTCCCAGTGTGATGACGGTTGTGCCCGAAGGCGACCATAGACCGGTCCAGAAACCGCCAATGCTTCCCGTGGCTGTCGTTGCTCCCTTCTCTTTGCTGACCTCTCCCAGCCTTGCCACTATAATCCAGATGCCTGACTCTGGGTCCGATTCCCAGATTGACAGGGAGTTGTCCGCTGACGCAGACAAGAGCTGAAATTTTCCGGCAGCTGCGGCGCGGGACCAGCGCGCGCTATAGATCCAATCCTCATGGCCGAGAAGGAGGGCCTCGAACATGAGGCAGTATTTGGTACCGCCAGCGCTGATCTTGTGTATCTTGTTGCCCGGAGTCAGCGCATCAACGGACAGATCCAGGCCTGTTGCATTCAGTGCCGAAAGTGCTGTGCCCTGGTGGATGCGCCAGAGGCGGATATACTTGTCTTGGCTTGCCGACGCGAGGAGAAGATCGCTTCCCTGCTCAGCCTTCTCAGACACAAAGTCGAGCGAGCGAATCCAGTTCTCGTGGCCCGGCAATGTAGCCTGCGGGGTGAACTCTAAGCCTGCCGTCCCGTCACCCAAGGAGGCTGTGAATATCTGCACCACGTTGGTCGTCCCCGCGACTGCCAAGATAACCCTGCTTCCCTCAATGTCGAGGCGGCTTAGTGCGACGGCAAGGGGCAAGTATCCTTTCGGTGTTTTGATAGTCTGGAGGAGCACAATTTGGCCCTCTTGGAGAGCCCAGACCTTGACGGTGGCATCTGCTGCCCCTGTGACGAATATTCGTCTGGCATTTTTCGATGCAATCGCCTCGAGAGCGGCTATGCAGTTTATAGGTTCGCGATGCTCCTGTACGATCTGGACGCATGAAGCACTGCCGGTCTCTAGATCTATGGTCCAGAGTCGGAGCTCCTTGTCATCACCACCGGTCACGAGGTGGATGAGTTTTTCGTCCTTCAGCCTGGGAAGAAACTTGACAGCCCGCACATGGGATGTGTGACCGCTGAGGATCTTTGAGATACCTCTTGAATCCTGTAGTAACGGTCAGATTGGCTGTTCAATAACTGCCCTGAGATTCAAAATGAGTCGAGAATGAAGATGAAGATTTCATGAAATTTACCGTAGGACTCCAGATGCAAACATTCGTATCAGAACCAAATGCAACAAATCCGTCTTCACCCCAGTCAGCTGCGGCCGAGTACCTGTTTGCGCCGGCTGCAAGGTAGCGGCTTTCGACGCTGGCTTCGGCCATGATTCTCACTCATGGTTCATCGTCAGGCATGGAACAAGATACGTACAATGGATTCTGTGATTGGCCGTCGCCAGCAAAGATTTGGTATATATTACAGCAGGACGGTATTTTACAGACCCGGTAACGCTATTCCTTCTTGTGTAAGGCAGTCTACGTTACACAGCCGCATGACGTTTGAGCGAAAATGCTGAGGGACATGCAGAGTCACAAGTACTTGTATTCGTACTGATATGTGCAACATTACAGTATGTATATACGTATTGTACCTAACACACGAGACAGTGTAAAGTTCCTTGTATCGAAGAATACTTTGATAGTCGGTTACTTCGTACAGTACGAAATAGCGTACACCTATTTCGGACCCAAGCGTGTAATCGTTGTATTATTTGAACCCTTTTCAGCCTTAAAACGTTATTAACTTCCGCCCAACAACAACACCTCACCGAGCACTTTGCCTTACTAACTCGGTTCCGTACCCAATGTTCTTGCAAGCTCTCCCATATAAGATCTCAGAGACTTGTTGCATAACTTGACAGCCTATCACACGGTTAGACTTGCATAATCACCATGTCGAATCAAACAGAAATCGACACTATTCCCATCACGGTTGACTTTTCGTGAGTTCCTCTCAACCCCGCATTCATAAGAGAGTCCCTTTTTCAGCCATGCCGCCAAGCCCTTTCCCATCACATCCCATCACTAGGAATACTAACAGACTTTTTGTCATAGAGGCGGGCTTGAGATGCTCTTCTCAAACCGGCGCCGCCATGCCGTCTCTCTGCCTGCCATCGACGGCGCCGGCAAGCCAGCAAACATTGCCTTCTTGATCGACTATCTGTGCAAGAACCTGATGAAGGACCCTCGGACCGACCTGTTTGTTCTAGACAACCACATGTATGTACACTATGGCCCTTCACGATGTGACTTTGGACCCCTCCTGACGACCGCCACCCTGCAATAGCCGACCCGGCATCCTGGTCCTCATCAACGACGCAGACTGGGAACTTGAAGGCGAAGAGGCCTACGAGATCCAGCCCCGCGACAACATCCTGTTTGTCTCGACCCTTCACGGGGGCTGATGGGTCAGAGACGCACCCGTTCATTGTCCGTAATGCACTGTGACATTTCATCCGACTTTCCCAACAAGATGTCCGAGACGCACGGCGCCGTCGTTGGACCCCTCCTCCCCGGAGAAGCTTCCCTCTACAGTGACTTTACCACCCACCATTCCGTTACACACGGCATGCGATGCATCTCGCTCGGTATCATCACCCCAGGCACAATACGGGGAGTCTCTTGTCCCTGAGAAGTAAACTGCTGAGCCACACGGAAGGCCATTTCCCTACCCCCGGTGGCGTCGGCGTCCAGGCGTCGTCGGTGGCGACTGTCGGCCGACTGGCGGCTTGTAGCCACGCAGGCAACCTTACCACTCACCTGACGAGTCCATCATGCGAGCCTGCAGGAGGCTGCACCCGGCTGGCTGGGTTTTGGGCCGGTATCCAACCTTGGGCAAGAAATGCAAGGGCAAGGGGAAGAAATTGTGGCCTGTCCCACCTCGGCGGCAACGCGCTTCTCTTTTCTCCGAAGCACTCATAAAAATTTCATAAAGTTGAGACACAAAACGGTGCACAAAACCATTTGCGGGAAATCACTCTGAAGTGGAATACATTTCAGATAAACAATGAGGAAAGACATAACAAAAATCCGGGTTACAGTAACCATCATACCATATGTTTACGGATACTGGTTCACTAACCAACCCCCCTGCCACTACGGAGTTTATTCCGTAAAGTCATCGATATGTCTGTGCCGGGAGAATGAGAGATTGACCGTCTTCTACCCCAACATGTCACCTACCATCACGAGGGCGCCGAAGCTCCACCATTGAAGGATGACAGAACCTGGCACGTGTCCAGAACACGCTACGGGTACAATAACAGAGGGAACTCAGCGTAATGAAATAGGTACGGTACCCTTCGGCCCTATCGACGGGACCCCCCGTTCCCCACCGGGCAGCTCACGGGGCCCGCGTCTATGCGCTTTCCCGTCCTACCGAGTGTACTGTACTGTACCTACATCCATGGATCCTTCTTGACAGTTGGAGGGGGTGGAAGGCAGAGAGGGCCCAGAGGGGTGAGAACTACCTTAACTAAAACCAAAGCAGGGAACAAGGGAACAAGGGACAAGGGACAAGGGACAAGGGAGGCTGCCTGCCTCTTTCCCAAAAATTCCCCAATCCAGAAATAAAGGAAAGTCCAAGCGGCAAACCAGAGTGATCATCAGCGGGGAAAGGACGTGGCTGGATGCGCCGATTCGAATCATTCGACAAGAGGCGCGAACCAAGAACGAGAGAGCTTGGACGTGTATAATACGACTGGGAGTCTGTGGACCATTGAAGTTCTGAGGAGAGGGCTCCTTCGTACAAGACTAGTTACGCTAACATTGTACGCTAAGCCCAGGGCTAACAAGAAGGATCCGGGACCAGCTCCGGAGCCGGGACTAGGTCCGTGGTTGTGGACACCCCGGAACCAGGGTCGGAAGCTGTCCGCGGCTCTCAATGGCGACGCTAGCTAAACCAGAGTTGGCCCAGCATTTCTGGAACGAGAAAGGTATACTTGAAAAGACTTGAGAGATCTGCATCTTACACAGTATAATTTCCCTGTTGGCCGGTGAGTTGATGAGAATTCGACCGAAGACGCAGGGACCCAGCCTGAATGGTTCGAGAGGCGTATTGTTCTAGGCTGTCGAAAGTTGAAACCAGCTGCGGGTTCGGGAAACCGGCGTCGTCCGCAATACACCAGTTATTTTGAAAGGGACCTCTTGCTTCAGGATGGAATATAGAAACCAATGCGAGAAGAGCAAAAGCGGATTAAAAACAGAATATGTCAAGTCGCTATTGTAACAATCAACTATATATATGCCTGTCCAACATTCTAGCGAAATCGCCGCCAGTATCAAAACACCACCTCTAACGGCCCGCGCTTCTCCAGTGAAAAGCCCCCCCAAACTCCTTCTAGAAGATGATGCCGTTCTGAGGTCTAGTAACCCCAATAAGCGGATGCAGGACAACCTCCCCAAATGCAATTGTCCGCCGTAAGGAAAACCAGACTAGACCGCCCTCCTTTTGTCTGCCTCTCGGTCTTGCCTCGATATGCCAGGCCGACACCCACTTTCACAGCCACAGCACAGACTTGGCAATCCCAACAGAACGGGAACCGTACAAACATGCAAAATAACCAGTATGAAAATCTGGCAAACCATACTAGGCAGACATACCTCCTCCGCGAATAGACAAGACCACCCCACCCTCCTTTGTAACAGCGTTGGTATCGGATTGGCCGTGTGGTGAAGCAGTCCAATCTTATGAAGCCAAAAACCTCCTCGTAGGTACGGTGGAACACTCGCTCGATGACCCAACCGTATCATATAGCCTTTAAGCAGAGAGTAAGGAAAACGAAGCAAGCAGAATGGGGAAAAGAGGCAGCAACGTGTTCAAACAACCTCCCAGGGCGGGAAAAGACCAAGGCCAACCCATCCCTCCACTGTATATTTAGGAGAAAAGATCAAAAACGGATAGCGCTTTTCGTGGGAAATTAGAGAAAAGCCAGCCAAGGAAAAATCAGAGTGAGGAAAGAAGGCGTATGGGTCTGACATGCGTTCAGTACATCCGATCTCCAAAGGCAAGCTCCCGCCCGTGGTCCTCCTCGTAGAGGGCTAGGCTTGACGGGGAGACCTGGCCGTTGGCTACCACGCTTGTCTCCTCCGATGTCATCATGCCATAGCCGGCATGTGGTCCTCGAGCGCCGACACCGACCATGTTCGACCTGGTTATGCTGTACGCCGCTGGGTTGCTCAAGCCAGGGAACGAGTGTGGATGGTGCGTCGGCTGTGGTGTTTGCATCTGCATCAGCGGAAGCGCGTGGGGCAACGGCATCGGATAGGGGGCGTGGGCAGCGTTGCTGCTGGCTGAGTCCGCGGCAGGACCAAGCTCTGGCTGTGGGCATGGCAACACCAGACGCTTAACCTTGCGCCCCTTCCCACGCCCCTTGATCCCCTTATTGGCGTGGGGATACAGATCGCACAAGTACTTGGCCATCTCCTTGTCCTCCTCAGACAGTTCGCTCACGTCAGTAACCGTGGCAAATTTGGCGAAGAATGCGTCTATCGTGTCCTGGTGAAATTTGTTTTGATGAGGCTATAGTGGGAAGGGAAGTTAGAGCGTCTTGCAACTCGTAGTAAACAGGTCCGGGATATGATCCATGAGCGACATACCTTTAGGTTGCCGCGCGTGGTGAATGTCTTGCCGCAGTTATTCAACTTGCAGACCCATATCTCACTCCTGTCGTGTGTTTTCATGTGTTGCGTGACATTTCCCTTCTGCGGGAAAGCCTTTCCGCACTGAGGACATTTGTAGGGCTTCTTTCCCATATGACGATGGATATGTGACTGTACTGTGTAAGAAGATTGAGCTCAACAGCCGCCACACGAGGTCTCACCTTAAAGTTGACACCCTGAGTAAAGCCCTCCCCACAGAATTTGCAGATCTGTCTTGTCAGTCCTTGAACGTGCTAGGGCGCCGGGGGGGGGGGCGCAAGGGTCGAGGCTCACATAAGGGCACTCCCCAGTATGGGCTCTGCGATGCGTGTCAAGATTGTTCTTTTGCGCAAAAGTCTTGGTGCAACCAGGAATATCACAGCAAAACCTCCTGCGTCTTGGCTTTGCCTGCTTTCCTTGGGCTGTCTGTTGCGAATCACTCGCCTCCGCCTGGTCCGTCGATGATTTGTCGCCTCCCATCAGGCCTTGAATGGCCCTCATCAGCTTATCCACAGGCGTGTGGAACTCATGCACAGGAGCGCCGTTCACCCGCACGTTGGGCACTATCGTCTTGGAGCCGGTCGATACAGTTGTTGTTGAGGTGTCCGAGTTGATCGACCTAGCCGATGTAGACATCTGAGCTTCGCTCTTGATGGACGGACTCGGGCTTCTATCGTCTGAAAGCCATCCATCTTGGGGATTGTGGAGTCTGGACTCGTCGTGCATGCCAGGCGGTTGCGGGCGATCTAGACACTGTTGGGACTTGAAAGACGCATCCAGAGCTGACGCAGGACTGTAAGAGACATAACCACTGTAGGATACGGCCGCCTGGTAGGGAGCAGAAGCCACGGGGGTCATCATCGAAGAGAGATTGTAAGAGGTTCCAGGAACGAAATGCGGAGCCAGCACGGGTCGTTGCAAAGGCGCCGTGGTTACCGGCCGGGCCTCGTACGGCAGCAGACCCGTGTCCATCATGTGATAATCGGCGCTGGTAGGATGGTGCTGAGGCCAGCGTTCCCAGTTCTCGGGAGGTGGAGGTTGAAGACCAAGAGCCATTTTTCCAGTGGTTTTGGTGGTCTCCTGTTCGCAGAATCCAAGGCGGAACCTGAGTTGTCTGGACGAGCAGTTCCAGGTAGAGGGTGTGAGCCCACGGAGGACGGGAGCGAGCAACTGCTGCTGCAACGGCAGAGCAAAAGCTGTAGTCGGCGGTGTAGAAGTGGATGGGGATGGAGGGGCGGTTCAAGACTGGGCTACAAGCCTCAAGACTGCGGGCATGTCTTTCCTTGACTAGGTATTGATGAACAAACCGTGTACCGGTATCCACCAGCGAGTCGGGATGAGGAGAGGCGTCGGACCTTGGGGAGGAAGCCTCGTACATATAGCATGGAAGCCCAGAACCGCCAGATAGGTAGATCTCGTTCGAGAGGCGTGCGTGGGCGGCCTTCGGTGCCCAACAGGCCGGTTCCTGGCGCTGAGCAGGGTTAAACGTTACCAAGTACCTACCCAGCCAGAGCATGTATGTATGTACATACAAGTACATAGTTTGCATAGTGTCAACCCCGGAAAAAGGGACAAAACCAGACCCCCACCACGAGCAGGCCAGGATGAAGTCGTGTCACCCGGAACCTCATGGATGGGGGAGGGGTGAGTGACAAGGGGAGTGGTTGTGGCCTGGGCTCAAGCGGCCTATCTTGGACCTGGTTGTGCAGCGGGCAAGTCCCGCGATGCTGCCATGCCCTGCCAGACATCCTTGAAATCTTCAGGTTGGAGTCTTGCAGCGAATATTGGGCCGAAACACAGGGTTTGTTTCTCTGCCATCAGTGGTCAATCTTTCAAATCGGCGGAACATACCGCACCCCATGGATGTTGTTGAGGCTGGCTGCTTGAAATAACCTCACTCGAAATGTTCTGCAGTGCAACATCCTGTAGGTTTGATTCTTTTGGCCCCCTTGCATTCTCCTTCCTCTGTTTCCTCTTCCTCTTCTTCCTCTCTTTGGTTGGATAGCGATGGAGCGAGAGATCGCGATCCTGCAAGAGAAATGATGGTGAGATGGCGCAAACCAAAAACGCTCAGAGCCTTGCAACCTCGTGCCCTACAAGTGTTTGATCCGCTGGCACACTCAGCTGGGTAAGCTCCTTCCATATTTACTCTGTCCTATCTCGCACGAAACTCAAAGAGCTCTAACATCTCCGGCGCACCGCGACTTCCTCGGAGTGGTCTCAACAATCGAGGTCGATGATACTGATACGCATGGGAAGGTGTGTCACAGATATCGGACAGCGACAAGGGTCCTCAATGGCAAGGGGAGAACTAAACTAACCAAGACTGGGAAAGCTCTGGTGGAGCAACGGCTCGGCCGTGGGAGCCTAGTAGCTGTACCTATGTAACTGTATGTAAGGTATGTAACATCAGTGTAATAAAATAGGTACCTTCGCTTCCTGAACACTTCCATCCAGTGCTAGGTGGGTCTTCTTGTCTCCCTCGCAAACACTCTCCGTTCTTGGAGAGCGGGTTAAGAACGATCCACTGCTAGGTAGTGTCCCATCTGCCACGTGTGGACCTTTGTCTTTTTATGCCACTGGATGCCCGGAATGGCCGCATGCCACTTGGGCATTGGCCGAGTAGAATGCTACTGCAAGACATCTTGGGGCACAGAGGCAATTGTGTGCTCGACTTTGTCCGTTAGGTAATTATTGTACCGTACACACATACCGTTGATACATATGTACTGAAATTTACGAAGTACTGCCTGAGGTGTGTATGTAATTACCTACCTATCTAAGGTTAGCTGAGCGACACACCTTCCTGTCCAATGTCAACGGTGCCCAGGCCCCGAACCAGACACACCCGAGGCCGGCAGTCAGGTTCCAATACCATGGGCGGCTGCTGCACCGTGGCGGCACTAGCACAGGTAGCCTCAAGATGGTTTTTCATCCGCCAGGTCTTCTCAACCAAGGCCTCATCCGCTTTCCAGCTCATTCAATGCCGTCGCTGCAGAGTTGCCAACTTTTAGGAATGAATGATAGTTACACTACTCAGGTACGCAGTTCGATCGCAGGCGCCTCAAAATGCAAGATGCCAGTAGCCTAAGAGCTCCCCAGACGCCAAAGAGCCAAACGGCAGATCCCCTCCTGCGCTGCCTGCAACCGCACCCCCTGTAACTTACCAAAGCAGCTCAGCGCCACGTTGCCCATTTCTCAAGCAAGCAGCCAAATCGGAACACCGCATTGAGGCTACTCTGTCACAGCCACTAACTATCCTCTAGTCAAAGATCCGCTTACCATTCCCAGACTACTCTGAAAGGAAACCAGATTTTCACCTTGATGGGCGGACGAGTTGTGGTGCACAGCATGGATCTGACCTTCATCAGCGTGCAATAGGTCGGGATTCAGAGCCTCCATCCTTGACAGTTCGGGAGAGTGGCGTCGTGGCTGGATCCTCGTGTCCACCGTGTATCATACCCTGCTGCTTGGTAGTGCACACACACTTATACCGTACGAAGTACGAAGTACGGAGAGCATCACTGCATTTGGGGTGACAGGTAACATTATGTACTGACAGTACAACTGTAATATAGTTACACCGCTAACCACTTCTGCTTGGCAGGATCATACCAATGCTGTATGCGGCGAGTCGGAGACCGTCCATTGCAATCTCTACGTGTAATTACTCCGTCCACGCAAGTCGACCCGGGTGCCGGGGATTTGTTTATCACCACGGGCCTTGATACGGCCCCATGGTTACCAGCGAGCCAGCACAATTCCAGCTTGTTGTCTCGAGGCTTTATCATGCCGGGGTCCGTCCGTACGCCGGGTTGAGGAGGCACGGGCATTGAAGACGCTAACAACTCAAGTCCTCTTATCACTTTGCCGCCTCCCATAAGACCCTCTCCATCTATCTTCCGCTGAAGGTGTTTGCAGGATTCACCCCCGCGGCTGAAGCTTTCTTGGATGAGGAAACCAACCAGAGACAGGATGTCCCCAATCCGGGGATGCTAGATCGTCCGGAAGTCAGACCCGTGTCCGCTCTCATCTTGGCCATGTGAGCGGTCACTTTTCCCTGCCCCCTCCGCGCGACCTTGCCTCCAGCGATATGGGCAGAATATCGCCTACGTATGTATGTAATTATGTACATACATACACACGTCGAGACGTCCCATCACTCTGGAGCTAGTCACCGAGAAAACTGGCGAGACTGGGTCATCAGTCCCGATGTTACCCCGCGAAAAGGCCGTTTCAGCCAGTGACCCGTTGTTGTGGTTCACGTGCCGTTGCCAGGATCACGGTAACCCCTACGTTTTCCGCGGGTGGCCCAGCAATGGCCAAGAGGGACGGCGTGAAATCAGTCGGACAATTGATCTCCCTCGCTGCACCAATCAATTCGTGAAGCTGGGATTCTTTTCTGATTGATGACCCCAGGTGCGCCGAGAGCAATACTACCACAGTCACTATTCTTGCAGTCCAAAGAGGAGTCGTGATTCGTGTCCTCGGGGTGTCTTGCCGTCAAAAAGGGGGTTTGACAAACAGGAAGCTGTTCAAGACGGTCCACTCTGAAAATGTACTGGAAGCACAGGAAGGTACCTAGGTTATATTAGGTGCAGACCTTGGACATCCGCTGCTGCAAGGTAGGTAGGTAGCGACAGGCATCATCGAAGTGCAAGCGCAGGTGAGAACCTTGTGCTGCAGTGTTTGTGCTGCTGTCCAATACATACGTACTGTACACTGTGCTTGGCCGTGCGGTTCAAGTTGTTGTTGCCTCCGTTCTGGGAATAGCGCGGCGCACCGTCCACCTTGCTTGTTTGCGGTTCCAGCATTCTGGTTGCGGGAGATCCCCGGACTAGACCCTGGGCCGGACCAGGATCGGTGTCCCACAACGCAGCTGCCCCTTCGACAACAATTGGTTACTGCGCAAAAATTACCTTTGGGTTTTGTTAGGTTGCCCTTTCCATCACCGATTTTTCCCAGACGTTCAACGACACGTGCCCACGGCAGTCGCGGGCAGTGGCATGACGGATTAATAGTATGTCAGCCGCTCTTTCGCGCGAAGTGGTGATCGTTGTGATCTATACACCTTTGGGCCTCACGAGCGCAAGACAGCCGTCACTGGAGCAGGAAAGGCGGAAGGTCGAATATCTTGCTCGTCACCCCATCCCGCGCCTGACTGCTCCAAGCGGCACGACAGCGTGGGGGTTGCAACGGGGCGGTGTACTGTACAGTACTGTACCTAGTGCACTGCCTGCAGCGGAATAATGCTGTGCTGTGCTATGCATGCGCATATATACGCTAAGTTGCACTACCAAAGATTCTGCTACGGCTTGATCCCCTAACAATAACGTTACCGTACATTTTATATTCGCTATGGACCTGAATGGCCCACAACACCCTGGAGAGCTCCGCTGGTCCAATGCCACACCTAGAACCTGACTTTCAACTGCGTTTCTCCTTTGATGGTTCATTTCCCCTCTTTCTCGAAGTACTGGATCTTGGGCCTCGCTAATTCCACGATAGTCTGTCTGCTATCTCGAACCTAACTCGGGCGGCCTGCGACACCAGCAATGCAAAGATCCGCAACATTTGCCTCCCTCTCTCTCCCAGCACCGGGACCAGGACTCCGGGAAACGGACCCTGTGTTTAGCGTCCGCTAGCGTACCCAACTGAACCTTTAAGCTTGCCACCGGGCCGTCCCCAGCCGCTAGTTATTGGCGAAGCCCGTCCCTGCACCTGGTCGTCACATCCTCGTCACCTCCAGGCATTTAGCCGTCTGCCCTGGCTTCCCAACTCAATGGGACCGGACGGCCAGATTCTTTCACCGCTGCCAAGCTTCGGGATGGAGTCGGTCAAAAAGCTGTCAAAAGATGCGAGATGATGGGGGGTTGACGTCTTGAAACTGCAGCCCCTAGGCATTCCATTGGCCCCGGGCCCTCAATCGGCTACAGCCGCTGATGAAGAGACCCGCTAATGTCACATCGCTCTCCTTTTCCAACCCTCCCCTCTCGTCTGGCGGGCGAGTGCGACATTGGGCCTCAAGATGCGGCATAGAGACCACGACACCCCCGTCCCCCGTTCCGTATCGACGGAATCGTGATGGGTACGCCACCAGCTGCACGCTTTCCTTTTACCCCTCGATCAAAAGCTGGCATCGCTGCTGCTGGAACCTGGCAAGGCACATAACCAGGCTCGGCACGACATCTCAGATCTCACTTCCAGCCCCCTCCCTGGCATACACTACTGTAGTGTAGTGTACATACAGACACTACACTATATTGTACGATGTACGTATGCCTCGAATGCTGGGTCCAGCAGACCTCGCTTACTGGTAGTAACGAGTCCCAGACCGCCCCTGGACCCGCACTATACCATTTCCCCTCGTCGACGCTGCTTCTCCTTGCCACAACTAGCGGAGACCGACTCCCCGGTCGTCCAAGGCAACAATTGCCATCAACGTCCCAGACCGCTTTTCTACACTAGTGTAGACGTGGTTTGGTGCCAGGTAAGCAGTTACAGTACACTCGAGGCCGGCATGTAATGTAGGTCTCTCTTGCTCTCTTTGTTATGGGATTGTGCCACGACAATCCAACCCCCAAATTCACACCTTACAGGACTGGGCGGCCACCAGTTGGGCAACAGTCACGAGAGCAGAGTATACATAGAATACCACGTCCCACAACAGATCTCCTCCGCAATCTGCATGGCTGATTCGGTTTCATAGTCGAGCCCGTGGCAGAGGATTGGCCCGTCCGGTAGTCACAATCAACTTGTCGATGCTTTCCCCTCTCCCCCAACCCGTCGGTGGGGGCGGGGTTGAGGCCAGACATGGGGAATCCGCAAGGTGGGAGAGAGGGCTTCCTGCCTCGGCCGCGCTTCAAGAGGGTCCAGAGCGCTTAGCGCGGATTGCGTCTTTGGTACCTCCAAAGAAATCCACTGGCTCTCGGTTGGCCAACCAGCCGTCTGCCTGCATATCGTCACCGCCAGGAACAGGGCCTCCTATCACAGGTCGACAACATCTGCAAGATGAGATCTCGGCGCCGATAGCCATACGGGTTTCGGAGGGTCCTTTGCTACGGCACCGGTCTGGTACCGGGAGAGTGTGGAGATGCGGACTCGTTTGGAAAGAACGGGCCCGGGCCGCCAACGAACCCGAAACCACAAGCTTTCTCTCCTTGGCTTGGCTTCGGCAGCATGGGTTTTCCGTGTAACGTTAACCAGATGCTGTCAGCCTGTCAACAATCCTACACTTAGCACCGGGCCGGCTAGCTGAGCCCGAAGGATAGAGTATGTACACTACACGACGCCGCCCTGACGAGAATCTTGGGCTCCTTTGAAAGAGCCCTGTTTAACACATCTGGGGCGCCAAAAACAATTCCCACTGACAGTGATGATGCAGAATTTGAGCCTGCAGATTCCCTAGGGCCCTACGCGGGGGAGGATGCCGGTTGGTATTCGTATGCACGATACGATTATCCTGGATGAGCGTCCCTGAATGCCGTGTCTGTCGGAATCTGGTAGTTTTCGTGGTGGCAAGAGCGCCGCCGATCCCGGTCCTGTGTCTACATGCAGGCCAGCGCCCAGCGGGCTGTTGTGCTGCGTGCCATGGCAACAGAGCCTCGTTGGTCAAGGCCTCCGTGGATTGGGCGCTGAATATCCCCGAGCGGCGAGGATCATCATAGGAAGAGGCTCGCGAATGGTTGGGCAATACATGGTCGTATCTTGCACAGGCTACGCTGCGACCCCTCGACTTCGATTCCGCATCGAAATTTTACCGAGAGCCGCATCCAATCGCCCATTCCGTGGGCTCTGCCGGGACCTTCCGTGTCAGCGGCCCAGACCTTGCCCCCCCATGGCATGCTCCCCGGATTGGTCGACCATCTATCGATTATACTTCGTACTCAACGGTTCATCTGGGAAAGAGATCGCCAACTCGATGTTCCCGTCCGTCCTGCACCACAAGGGTGCTCACAGACAGTGGATATTGCCGGGTAAGTGGGGGGAAGGGAGAGTTGTTCAGGTCGCCATCAGCAACCTTGAAGATTGGGAATAGCGGCAGTCTAGAATCTGCAGCAGAAAGGGAGGCGAGAAGAAACCTACTTGACCATCTCAGCTGCGCTGGAGCGAGCAAATGACTAGCACACGACGCCGCGTCGTCATCCTTGCTTGCGGGTTTTCATCCAAGACGACACCATCGAGGGCTTGTCTTAGTGTTTGCCCGGAACCCCGGCCCTGGTTCATTGAGGTTTGATAGGCGTTCAAGGGGTGGGGACATAACCAGCGTACATACACGTACAGGATGGATGGCGACCTCGTTGCTGGGACCAGATTGCCAGTGGCTACGCTACCCTAGTGTAGCCAGATGGCGCAATCTACTCGGGGCGAAGAGATAAGAAAGACAGATCTCCTTCCAGGGTCCAGTGTCTTGGGGTTTTGTTCTTTGCTTCCCCTGGCCAGTTTTCCAGGGCTTGCCTCTGTGCCGTCCCGTCCAGGCTACAGTAGTTATTTGGAGCATCGCCGCAGAGCTGATACTCATCTATGTAGTGTACCCAATTACTTACACGTACTACATCGACGCTTAGGTACTGTATGTACAGTAGACTTATATAGTTGTGTGTACAGTACAGTACTTCGTACATACAGTACTGTATAGTACACTATACAGTAACTTACACGACACTACAGTTAGCACGTGTGGAGCTTTGGAAGATCTCCCGAGTGATCGACGGTGGGCCAGCGGGCGGGAAGGGCATTTTTACGGGAATCCCCCCTCGAGAGATAGCTCTGCCACCTCCACACGGGTCAGAGTGGGAGATTTGATGAAGCTCGGCCTCAATTCTCGCGGAGAATTCCAGATGCAGATATCCTCAGGATTTGGAATACTTGGTACAAAACATACAGATGCTGCTATCTGTTTCAATCCTCGGCAAAAATGGGCGTTCTCGGAAGGTTGCATACAGACATATGCATGAAGCCAAGATCCAACGTCTGTGCCCCTTTCCAGATTTGTGTTGTGAAATTATTTGGCTTTCTCCTCGGGATATTTTCAGCGCGATAACCCTTGGCCTAGCCAATAACCAAGCACCTGTAACTGATTACCGTTTACTAGTGGGCGCCTAACGTCAAGTTAGATGCAATCGTCGTCAGCTTTGGCTACTAGGCTCTCTAGGCAAGGCTGACACAAGGGAGCCACTTGTTATGTAAGATACAGTTGACTGTGTGCTTTCCAATACTGTACTGAACAGAAATAACCAACTTAGATATAGTACTCTGAACGGTTAGAGTAGAAGTAAGACGTTTGAAGAGAATATAGACTATAACATAATATATAATGTACTATAGGAACTGCTGCAATTTCAACCCTCTTTTTTTACTCTGTGACGTTATGCTTCTCTGTGCTGTGCCTCTTGGGAACCCCCGCGCTTCCCAGATTTCCGTCTAGTTCTGTGGTCCTGCGTTATGTGCATCATGGTGCATGCGTTCCTACCACAGTAATCTTCAGCTTGCGTCTGTGGGCAACGAAACGAACCTGGGAAATCTCGGGGCTTGGGGTTCGCTGATCTCGCTTATCTGGAACCCTCATCTCGGGCTTGGATGATGAGCCTATGCACACCACAACATATCTAGGTAAAGTTAGGGGGCATGGTACATACAGCAGGTCCTGGTCTGGATGGAACTTACTTGCATACACGAGTTGCATTGGAAATGTATGCAACCTTTGTGTATTCAGGGGGGCGCGGAAGTCCTCAGTTGTTTCGGGACCCAGGTCGATGACCTCTACGGATACTCTACGAAAGGTAATCGATCTGTGTACTGTAAGTAGTTCTCTCGCCGTCTCTTCTTTTTTTCTTTTTCGCAGGCAATCTTGGGTTTTAGGTGGGGGTTGAGGCTGAAGCCTCGGCATGGGGGAGCTGGCTGGCTGGGAGACGACTCCGCAATTATCCGTAGACTAACGTTACATGGGGGAGCGAGGTCTTCCACTTGGCAAGCCCATGGAGTTGCTATTTTATGCTTGGCCGTAATCGGACTGTTTTCCATCCACCCATCCGTCCCATGTGTGTGGGTTTGGACACTGCTTGTTTCTTTCTTCTGCTGCTGCCGCTCCAACTTTTCTTGGGTCTTGCGAGCCTTTCTTTTCCTGGGATGGATGGATGTACATATATTGCCTATATGTAATGTACTGTACACTATTGTACTTCTGCAGGCACGCTTTGAACGGCATGCTTAGTTGGGCCTCCCGGTTTGAGACTCGCTGATTGAGATTGAGCTATTGGCTGTTGATCTCAATCATGACGCGATGGCTAGTGACAGTTCGTCGCATGCACTGTAACCGTTCGCAAGCTTGGTTCGGAAGGGGCGTAATGAGAGTTTCATAGTTTTGAAGGCGTGGCGATTCTCTTCTCGAGGGTGATGAGAGGGGGATGAGAGGGGGATGAGAGGGGGATGAGGGAACGTGCCCCTTTCCTTGGTCTTGTCCTTGGGTCGTGTTGCTCATGTAGATCCTGCCAGGTGTTCTTCCACGCTACCTTGAGGACCTAGGGCTCCAGATATACAGGCCGTCAGGCCAAGAACGTGGGAGAGGGAAGAGTCGATCGTGCCCCCTGGAATCTACCAGTCTCTGGTGCTGTTTCCCATGTCTCGTCATCTTAGTCTGAACCACGCCGGGTGTGGCTGCTGCCTCTGGTCTACTATCTTGCTGTGGAGGTGCTCTTGAGGCTGGAGAAGCATTGACCAATATGACCCTCGGTTCCGATGTATGTACATACATTGTCGAAAGCCGGCAACTTGGATGGCGAACGTAGATGTTAACCAAGGGAAAGACGGCTTCTAGAAGCATATATGTTTCCCAGATTATTTAGAGTGCCATTTATGTACTGTACACCTATATACTTTGATGTAAGGCACAGAATTAAGCCTTTCCCGAGGAGGCACCAAGCCCGGGTGCAACGGCCGAGCGCACACGGCCCGAGACAGGCACACATACACGGCCCGAGCAGTACCCGGGGCTGCCACACTGGCACACATCGTACGATAACTCCAGCCAACCCGTCTATGTCTATGCAACCACACGATTGTGTCCCCCGGCTCGGTGTGCCAATCGTGGCATATAGTACTTTACGTTCTCGTAAACCAAAAACGTCACCCATGTTGCGGGCAGCACCCGCACCACGCCCGGCATGACCCCTCTATAAAAACCCCTCACTCCCTCCTCCCTCCATAGCTTCCTGACTACCCCGGTTACGCCCTTACCGAACTGCTCCTCGGCGTCATAATGCTGCAGCCGGCTCCTCAGCACCTGGAGCGGATAGGTCGCCGCGCCAGCGACTAGCTTGGAGACGGTCGACAACACCAAGGTCGCCTCGTTCGACACCTGGTCCGCTTCGTCCACCCCGCCACCGCCGCCATCCCGCTTCTTCCCCTCCGAGCCGGAATCATCACGACGATCAGGTTGCTGAGGATGCGCCTCATCCCACCGCCGCCGCCTTCTCGCGAGGTACATCCGCCTGGCCGGGTCGTAGACGGCAAACTGCACGGCACCGTGGCTGACGGCCAGCATGCCGACACCAAGCCCGCGATAGAAACCCCGGATCCCTTCCTCGCGGAGCAGGCGGGCGGCGCCAACCCACATGCTTGGGTAGGCGCCGGCGGCGGAGCGGTCCGACGACAGCATGCGCGTCTTGAGCACCCAGATGGGGTTGGTAATGACCTGGGTGAGCGCGCCCGCGGCGAGCGAGGCGACGAAGAAGTCGGCGGGCGAGAGGCGGCGCTGCGGGCCGGATAGGGACTGCAGCGTGCTGGCGCCGTTCTCCTCCTCTCGAGATCCTCGGAGCTGGGCTATCCCGCGCTCAAGGCGGGATTTGAAGAAGAAGAAGGAGGCCCAGCTCGTCGCGTTGCCCAGCAGGTTGGGCGTCAGGCCGCGGTAGAGGGCGGCGAGCGGGCGCTCGGTTGCCACTAGCGAGCGGATCAGGGAGACGGTGGTCAGGGTCGATGTCGGAGCCAAGGAGCTACGGTGGACTGTTGTAGGGGAATTGGATTAGTAAGGTGTTTATCAGCCATAGTTCTTGAGAGGAGCCACTCGTACTTTGCATGCGCGTCTTGACAATGTCGAGCGGGTGCACGATCAGGGTGGCCATAGACCCTGCCGAGAGACCGGCGACCGTCTCGACCAAGGCGCGGGAGAGGCCCGCATCTTTGATTTCCGTCATAAGAGACGCTCGGTTATGGTCGCTACATGGGCACGTCAGGGGGTGGTGTTGACAGCTTCGAATAGTTGCGCATATCTGGGGAGAGTGGTGTCGGTTGGGAGAAAATGAAGAAAAGGGCGAAAAGGGTACGGGTAACAACGGTAGGTTTTAGAGGTGGGATGACGCAAGGAATTGGGCCCTCGGCTTGTCCCACCCGGCAGTAAAAATTTCCGGGGCTCTATCGGCCGAATTGTAATGGAGACTCTGTATGGACCGAACTCGGGTATCCGTAACGACCTCGGAACCCGAGCAGAGAGAAGTACAGAGACCGATTTGCCTATGCAAGAACTTCATTCACTGGAGCTGTTTTATTCGTTATTACATTGTACAATTGTGGTGATGGCGTCCAGTGCCTCATTTCCCTTATCCCTAATGCCCTTGACACGCCCTAGCCCATATCCCACGTGCAATGCCACGCCGTCTTCCCACGGTCGGCTTCCATGCCTGCCGTCATATTCGTACAATGGTAGAAATTCGAAATTTATCGTCGTGTGTCGTTCAGGAGAGTGGGGAGAGGAGGCTGTGGCACATGTCAGAACAATCTGCAGCTGCGCGCTGTTGTCTCGGTATGCATACCGGATGATGGATGGCCGAGGCTCGCTCCGAGTGTAGCCTTGGGAGAGTTAGCACAGCTCTCTCGCGCTCATGGGACGGCAATCGCCTACCAAGATAGAGAATCAGAGGCAGATAGCCACTGCTGCGGTCAATACACGTCGCGCCCGAATGCATGGGGCGCATCTGCACATACTAATGGATCGCTACCCGGGAGATCTCAATGATCTTGCCGATGCGCTCCTAGTTTGGATCGTCAGCGTCGATATCGCGGGCCAAGAGACTGGGGAGCGACTGACTTTGGACTCTTCTGAAAGGGCGAACATGTTGATCCGTAGCGTCCGAATTTTCTGTTGGTCTGTTAGAATCATTCTAGACACGCTCGAGTATAAGGGTGCGCACCTGCTACTTGCGCGATTTGTTGATGATGGACAACGAAGTTGCGATGGCGGATGTCTGTGTTCTGACCTCGTCGATAATGATTGCAGCAGAATCGTGTTTTTGGACCGCCGCCTGCAAAGCCTTAAGAAACAGTTTTGGCGCGGCTGAACAGTGCACAACCCCTGCTGACAATCCCTGTCAGAGCCACTGCACAGAGCCCACCAATAACTGAGCCAGCCTTGTTCCGCCTTACAAAGTGCCGTCCTCTCAGAGCCTGGGCTTCAACGTCACAGCTCAAGTGCGCCTTCTCTCTTGGCTTGAACCGCCCAGCTATTGCCGCTGCCTTCAATAACCAGCGCAGTAGAGCAATCAGGATCAATAGTGGCCCGGAATGTCAAAGCATTGGTAAGTCATCGCACCCTGAACAATACCAATACCGATGAGAAAAGAGTCCATCTCTAATCAAGAAAATTCCAGGGAGCAAAATAAAGATGCCACGGTCTACGTCGGCAACATCGACGAGCGCTTCACGCAGGAGCTGCTCTCCGAGTTGATGACGCAGGTTGGCCCGGTGCGTCAGGTGCACATGCCGCAGGACCGCGTGTCGCAGACGCACCAGGGCTACGGCTTCGTCGAGTTCGACACGCCCGCCTCGGCCGAGTACGCCGCCAAGGTGCTCAACGGGATCCGCGTCTGGGGCAAGCCCATTCGCGTCAACAAGGCGAGCGCCGACAAGCAAAAGACGGTCGACATCGGCGCCGAGCTCTTCATCAACAACCTCGACCCCCAGGTCGACGAGAAGATCCTCTACGACACCTTCAGCCAGTTCGGCGGCATCCTGCGCCAGCCAAACATTGTCCGCGACGACAACAACATCTCCAAGGGCTACGGCTTTGTCAGCTTCGACTCGTTCGAGGCCAGCGACGCCGCCCGCGCCACCATGAACGGCCAGTACCTGCTCAGCAAGGCCATCACGGTCGAGTACGCCTACAAGAAGGACGGCAAGGGCGAGCGCCACGGCGACGAGGCCGAGCGCAAACTCGCCGCCGAGGGCAAGAAGCACAACATCGTCCCCGAACACCAACCCCTGCCGCCCGCCTTCCACATGACTGCTCCCGTAGCGGGCGCCCCTACCGCCCCGGCCGCCGCCACCGCCGCGGTCCCCGCGATCCCACCCGCCATCGACCCCTCCGCGGCCGTAGTCCCGCCTGTTAGTGTATCCCCAGTAGCCCCAGTTGCTGCCGCGGGGGCAGGATATCCCGGCGTGGTACCTCCCGTTGCTGTTCCCGGGAGCATGGGCCGTGGCCACGGGCCGCCTCCTGTCCCCCCATCTTTGGGCGGCATGCCGCCAGCCGTGGGCGTCCCCGGCCGTATGGGTGGTGGCCCCCCCGTTGGTGGTGTTCTTCCTCCCGCGCCCTCGGGACTTCCCGCGCGGCCTCCTCCCAGCCATGCGGGCTTTGGCGGCCCCGTCGGCGGCTTCCACCACCCGCCGCCCGGATTCCCGGCCCCCGGTGGCCCAGCCGCCCTGGTGCCCCCCCAGCCGCCCATGTACCCAGGCATGCCGGTGGTGCCGCCGCCGGGGGGCTTCGCTGGTGCTCCTCCGCCCTCCGGCGCACCGCTACCTCCCCCTGGATTCATTCCGCCCCCTGGCGGGATTGCTCCGCCGGGATTTGGCGCGCCGCCACCTCCGCCTAATGGGTTCGTCCGGCGTTAGGAACGCTGGTAATTCAGAGGGAACAACAACATGCTCCGCGCGAGCGACGATAGCCACGGCCTGCCCAATCAAGGTGCACCAGGGAGAGATCTCAAACGAGTCAGAATTGTAGCACCACTAGTCCCGCGGAGCAAGCATCGAACTATGGCGATGCCAAAACTACTATCTTCAGTCCGGAGCCGATATACCCGGCACGTCACTCCGGCGGGCATCCCATGCCGAAGATGTTCGCCAGGTATCAGACAGGAGCGATTCTAGGCCGCCCCTACCGACGGCGCCAGAAAAGCCGAGCAAAGGGATTTCGTGGACTTTCGATTGCTTCAACTACTGTGTATGTTGACCGTCTTGTCGCTCTTCAGTAGACTCAGCGGCCATCTAGAGTCTTCCCTTGGACGTTCAAACGAGGGCTAACATACCGCCACAGCCATGACACGATACACTGGTCTTGAACTCCAGGAACTCTGTGGGGTTACAGCATCAGGGTGTGGGACAGCTAGGAGTGCCTCAATGTACGATAGTTAGGAAGAAGAATCAAAAACAGCAAACAAGAAATACCCTGAAGTATTTGAGACGCTTGACTTCTTTTTGCTGCGATGGGAGCTACCTGCGACATCTCCCCCGGCCCCTCATCTGAGAATCCCCCTTCGTGATCATTCCATAACCTTTGGAAATCCTGCCTTCCAATCCGATCCGGGGTACTTTCCTCGCCGATCGATTTACTAACAGGCTAGCTTTTGCATAGCTGTAGCGCCGTGATAATCTTACATCGTACAAGTGGGGGTAGAAAAAAAGACCTAAAATCCCTACCCGGGAAAACTGCTGCTGATATGAACCCCCTGAAAAGAACCCACCTTTGGAGATAAATCACTCATGCCTATGCATGCGCCATAGCCGCATCCTCTCCGTTGGCATTCTCGTTCGCCTTACCGTCGGCCTCCGCGGCCCTCCTTGCCCGTTCCTTCGCCGCATCAACGAGGAACGCCTCCTCGATGGCCGCCCGCCTCCTAAAGACGCGCAGCCACCGTTCTGCCCAACGGCGGACAAGCTTGTCGGTCTCGCCGTCGCCGTTCGACTCAATCATCTCGTCCTTGGTGCCCGTCGCCCACGACACCAGCGCGTCCTCGATGGCGGCAAAGAGTGAGCGCATCGCTTTGACCTCGAGCTCGCGCGTTTCGCCGGCGTTCTCATCCGGCATGGCGTGGTCCGGCTGCTGCTGCTGGGGGTGGTCGGCCTTGGGCGCGACCTGCCGCACGCGGCCTGTCACCTTCATGACCGTGTTGAAGACCATCTCGTACATGTACGAGTGCGCGAGCGCTTCGCCACGGGTAGAGCCCGCGCGGCCGAGAAGAACCCAGTTGATGACGGTTGCCGGGGTCAGAATGCTGTAGTTGAGGAGCTTCTCGATAATGCAGATTGCGACGCCGGGGTGCGCGGACCAGTAGGCCATGACAGCCGAGACGATTTGCGTCCGGGCCGCGTCCGAGGCGGCACCGGCGTCGGCGAGACGGTCCTTGGTGCGCTCGATGGCGGCAAGGACATGGGACAGCGACTTGCTCCCCACATGCAAAACACAGGTGACGAAGACGTCTGTGCTGGCTACCAGGGCGTCAATCTCACGGTCTATGGCCTGGGACTGGATGCGCTGGATGACGGCCTCAATTTCCTCATCGGGGGCTTTGCGCTTGAGAAGGCCAGCAATCTCGCGGCCCTCTGCGGCGAATGGGGTGTCTAAAACTCGTTGTTAGCATCCGGGGCTGTACACTATCATAAGCATAGCAACCTACCATCGCTGGCAAACTTGAAGTCAGGCGTCTCCTTCTCCTTCTCTGGTGTGATGAGCTCCTTGTATGGTTCAGGCAGAGTATTCTTGATGCGCTGAGCAAAGCTGAGCCTGATCTCCTTATCGAGTGCCCCCAAGATAAACGCCTTGCGCGGGTGCTGGTCTGGCAGATACACGTCGTCCACCCACTCTGTCCACTTCCACGTGAAGCCAAAGTTGCTGAGATGATGCGAAAACCAATCCAGAAAGCGGTTGGCCAGTTCCAGGTCCAGACGAGGAGAGTTCCTGTAAAGATAACGAATGGCACGGCCCAAGCTGGGAGCGATCGCTGCTGGCGCCAGTTTGCATGCCTCGGTCAGAACGGAGTGGTAATATACGAGCTTGTGCTCTGGGGTGGGCAGCTGGAAGAGCTGAGAGAAGACGGCATCGACCGCAACGTCTTCGGGCTTCCACGTCGACTTGGGAGGCTCAATGTCGCGCAACTTGTCGAATGGTGTGGCTCTCGCCGCAAATGTCCGTGGAGCAAAGTAGCAGTCCAGATCAATCAAATTGCGGGCAGTCACATTGCGGTTGTAGTCCAGGATATTGATTGTATCCACCAGGACATCCCGAATCAAGGACGCAGCAGCGTTCGTGACGGGAGGCACCGACTCGACATCCTGGTTGGCGTAGACCGAAAAGTGGACTTCCGGAAACAACGGCCGCGGCCCAGCAACGACCGTCTGAGGGATAGTGATTGGAGGAAGGGCATGCTTGGGCGCCGCATCAAGCTTTGACTGCTGCTCGACATCTCCCAGGGGAAACTCCCACGGTCTCGGTAGGCAGGGCAGCGCCCACCCATTGTTTGCCTCGGTCTGCAGCTGGCTTTGCAGCAACCCTATCAGGCTCTGGGACGGCGTCTGATTTTCCTCGCTGCTCTCCTCGTGATAGGGCTCGATCATGGCCTGTAGGGTGTGCGGCTCGGAGGCGATGATCTCCGTCTTCTCCATCAGATCCGCCGCCTTCTGATGCCACTGACCCGGCGCAGCGACCATGACATACGGAAGGGTAAGGAGAATAATCTTGACGATCTCCGTCCCAATTGTCTGCGATCAAGAAACGAATGTCAGTCGGAACGAAACTCACATAGTGTCCCTCCCCCCCAATGCCGGGAACCCAGATTGACTTACATCCTCCGAGCTAGCCGTCTGCAAATCCACCGCCCTAGCAAAGAGCTCTTCCAACACGGGGAAGACACCCTCCCCTTCGAGACACCCTTGCAGACAAGCCAGCAGCTTCAGGTAAAGCTTTACGTCCCTCCACTCCCCGGCCTCAATCTTGGCCTCGATCCCCTTGACCAGCTTGCTCAGTAGCATGTCGACCACCTCGGGCCGGGTCGCGTTGGCGAGCAGCACGACGGCCGCCGTGAAGGGCGTCTTGAGCGGTTGTTCGACCGCCAGCTGCAGCACCAGGTCGACAAAGTTACTTCGCAGCAGCTCGTCGTCCCAGTTGTCGGTGAAGAGCGTCGCAATCGACTGCACCTCATCGTGCCACGGCCTCATGGGGTTGTCGGCGATGGCGATGAGAGCCTTGCGCACCCGCACGTGGGGGGGCGCGTCGTAACGCCTGCGAGGGCCGCGACGGTCGTAGTCGTCATCCTCTTTCGGGTGTTTGTCATGTCAGCTTTTCTCTACTTGCAAGTTTTTCCACCAGATGTTTGTCCTTCTGTTCGAGCACATCTGATAAAACCTCGGGTAGCTGAACAGGACAGAGTGACGGATAGTTGGATAAAACAAATGTGTTGGTAACGTATTTGTGAAGCAACAAGCGATTTCGAGGAGAAAGCTCTACCGCCGATGCGTGAATCGAGCCAGACCGCGAAGCTTGGATCTGAAAGTCATAAAACTCACCTCGATAGCGACGCTTTTTAGAGTTGTAACTGCCCCCGGCACCCTGTCTCCGGTCGTAGTCGGCCATTGCGATTGAACTCTAGGCCCCGAGGCCTTCGCGATGCGGTTGTAGGCTGCCAACGAGAAATATTGACGGACAAATGCCGTTTGAGAGCTGGCCGCTGATCGGGACTCGGTTGGCGACAAGAAGTGTGGTGTGGTTCGTTAAATGTTCAATGAAATCGCAGGTCCCAGGAAGGCTCCAAGCAACCGCCAAACGCGAACTGAAAGTGGGTCAGTGATGCTGACGAAGTGCAACGCTGCCTGCGTATTTAGGCATTCTTGCAGCTTAAACTACTAGGTACATTGTATCACTGTTACCCTGAGACCTCAATGAACATCTTGGAGAGCATCAAAGTTTCCATGATTAAAGTGTCTGTATTACCCCTCAAGCTGTCCCGTTGACAAATAATGGCAGCACCGTCTCTTGTTCTTGACCATGCGAGAAAACCAAGGTACCTAGAGACACATAGGTATTATACCTCTGTAGTATGTTGTGTTCTCAGTCTCGACGGGCTTTTGCTAGCCTGCATGTCTCTACACCTCTCTGCTGTTGGGGATTCGCTGTAAACTAGCCACTCGTTCGACTTGGCAATGGGAGTCTAGAATTCCACAAGTGAAGAAAGGTGAAAGCGGAAAGTAAACAAGGAGTCTTTTTTCGATCATGCTATGGATACCGAACCGCAGGGTAGGCAACAGGCTGCCGTTTTTCCACCAACCTCATCATCAATACCTGCCGCCAATAAACAGAACGCAAAAAACTCCCTCCAGGGTTTCGCTTCTTCCAGAAGTCACCGTCATCTACCAGCAACCGTCCAGCTATCCCATCCATTCCGTTCGCCGTCCTCTTGCTTCAGGCAAGCATTCCAGAGATGAGATGACGCAGACCAAACCAACTCGAGTCCTCGCTCTAGACCAGACCACAACAACATAGTCAAATATTGCCATCTCATCAATCATTGCCGCCTGACAAGACAGCCAAACCGATGCCGGCGCCCGAGCGAGGAGCAAAGTCCGAAGGCCGCACTCGACCAAAAAAATAGGAGGGAGGCCCAGCCACCGTTGCGCGTTGCGAGCATCCACCACAGGACCGAAGCCTCTGCCCCTGCGGATGGGGAAGGGGGCATGGTACTAAGCAAAAGCCATCTCGGTCATGCAGAAAAGAAAATTCTCTAAATGAAGAAGAAAACAGTCAAGCGACACTGTTCCCCTCGAAACGGCCAACCTTGACTCGACTAGTTGCGTCATTGTCCCATAAATCTCGTGGGCATGCCTGCACCGCCCCCAACTCTTTGCAATCCATCCACATCTCCGCAACGGCTTCGCGACACTGTTTGCTAGGACAGGCGGGGTCTGGGGGTTCCATTCTCCTCGTCTCGTGGTTTCATTGCCACCTTCGTTCCTGCGGGTATCTCGACGGCATTTCCTTTTGTCATGTATCATGAGCGGTCTGAGAGACCCAAGAGTCGCGCCTCCCTGCTGAAGTTCGGCTGATATTTTGCAACCCAAGAACAGTGTGAACTGTCCGGGATAACCGACACGTAACCAGGAATCCAAACAAGACAATTCTTCAAGGAGGCTCCCTCAGACGTCAATCTAATTTCGCCATCATCTCCTGCTTGCTCATCGGTGTGAAGTTGTCAATGTCGAGCCCACGTGATGCCAGCACCGGGATCATGTGGGGCGGCACCAATTGATGGTTCAGGTGTGGGGCAATGGATAGCTCTGTCAGGAGACAGCTGTCAGCATACGACCGAGCAGTAAACGGCGAGACCATAATCCTTACCGTGACGAGAGAAGTCAAACAGCGGGGGCAAATCCCTGATCTGGCCCGACTGATGCCTCGAGTCTGGGAGCTTCGTGTTGGGGTCCCGGAGCTCGTCGAAGAATGGATGGACCATTGCATCAATAGCAGCCAACCGCTCCGTAGGAGTGTATTCAAGCAGCCGAGCGATCAGATCGATCGCATTCGCATCCGCCTTACGGAAGACCTTGTTGAAGGGATGAGGCTTGATTTGCGGGAACTTGTGCTCCATGTAGTTCGGATTCATGGTTCGAATTTGCTCTCGGGTCGGCGTGCCGAGGACTTTGATGATCTCGACCAGCTGGTCTATGCCAGACTCTCCAGGGAAAAGCGGCTGCCCGAGCATAAGCTCTGCCATGACGCACCCAGTAGACCATACGTCTGCCAACCTCGTTAGTGGTCGTTACGCCAAAAGTGGACCTGTCTAGTGCTGTTTGCTCACCAATCTTGGTTGTGTAGTTTGTTGCGCCGAAGATCAATTCGGGCGCCCGGTAGTATCGCGAGCAGATGTACGACACATTCGGTTCGTTCTCCACAAGGATCTTGGCACTTCCAAAGTCGCATAGCTTTAAGACGCCAGTGCTCGGGTCGAGAAGGAGGTTCTGCGGCTTGATGTCACGATGGCAAATGCCTTGTGAGTGGATGTACGCCAGCGCCCTAAAAAGCTGGTAGATGTAGAGCTTGACCTCTAGGATGGGCATGGTGGTCTTCATCTTGTTGAAAAACCTCGACGCCCTGTAGACGGTCTCGGGCACGAACTCTTGCACAAGGTTGAGGTAGACCTCGTCCTTCTGTCGCAAATATCAGCACGACCTTACTTGACTGTGCATCGACGTGAGACTTACGCGCTCGCCGTTCGAGTAGTAGAAAGCCTTGAGCTGTACAATGTTTGGGTGTCGCACAATGCGCATGATTTGTAGTTCCCGGTTCTCGTAGCCCGTTAGCCCCGATAGATACGGCCCCGAGACATTCTAAACTCGATGGGCGCACTTACCTTGAACCTTTTATCCTGAAGAACCCGCTTGATGGCTGCATCTTCGTTTGAAGGCGACAGCTTGGTCTGGAAGACGACGCCAAAGGATCCGTTGCCGACAATCTTACACTGAGTATACTGGATCTCGCGTGTCTCACCCGTCACGCCATCTTGAACCTTTTCGCGGATCACCTCTATGAGTTTCGTCAGCATCGCACCCACCAATCTGCTAGAGTCTGGGCAACGCTCACCCCCCATCCGCAGGGTATTGAACGCTGCTGGGCGATTCGACGTCATGCTCGAGGTTTGCGTGCCACGGTTGTGCTACCGCGGGGGACAATCAAAAACTACTGTAGGTGGACGAGAAGGAGGGCAAATGGCGAGAAAGTCGGTGCCGGCCGTGTTGGGCAACGGGAATGCTGGCGGCTAGGGATTGCGAGTGCTACTGGGCTCAACGTCAGGCTTGGACTCGATGGCCGTCTTCAAATGCCAGCTTCGCAGGCGATGGATACGCTCTTTTCAGTCGAATTGACTTTTCGTTGACGATCCCTAGTCTTGTTTGTGTGCTGGCGCTTTCGTCGCCCGATGCCGGTGGTGTCGCTTGCACGAGGATGGTAGGGTTTCGGGCGGGAAGGGTGCAACTTGGCGGCGCAAAGGGAAATGGGCGGGGCGGTAGATGCAGCTGAGGTGTGCGACAGGCGTGGATTGGCTATTGGACGACTGGTATGGGTTCTGCGGTTAGAGGTGACGTCCCTTAGGTTCCGTAGGCCAGGCAATGGCTCGGCGATGAACTGCGGGAGGAAAGTTCAATGTGGTCGCGATAAAGAGTTGAGGACCATGAAGATGTTTCCAAGAGGGGATGTGGGCTTCAGCGAAAGAGCTCGCTTGAATTTCAGAGGTCACTTGAGGTGTCGAAGGTTTTGGAGGGGCGGCGCGCTAGCTCAAGTGTAATGATGGCGGGGAACAGCAGGGTACTGTGGTGGCGACCGCACACAAGGGCAGCCTGGTGTGTGCAGCAGCTCGGCGCTCCCAGGCCAAGGTCAAGTGGCTCCAAGAGGTCCAGTTGCGAGGACGCATGGACTCGAAGCACTTATTGATCCGATGATGGAAGCCCGAGAAGCGCTGTAATCAAAGGGCCACTGGGCCCCGCGAACAACAAACTCGCAAAAAAAGTCGTCCACTCTAGGTCTCAAAATGGAGACGAAACACACACACACTCAGATGGCGAGAGCGAGGGAAAATAGGGCGATATCAGGGGAACCGGGAGACGGATCGACGGGCGCATCAGTCTCTTTTGCTGGTGCAAATTTCCTGCCATTTGCATGCTGCTGCAGCTCGCATCTGGTGAGGTCAGATGGCCAGGGACTTGGCGCTCTGTACGATCGATGCAGCCAACCAGAGCAGGTCGAATGAGGGGTTGGGACAGGGGAGGGGCAAGGGTTACAGAGGCAGGTGAGCCTTTTTGGAGAGCTGGGACGTCGATGGTGGACAGGACAGAAGAAGGCCAGAAATGAAACAAAAAGACATTGGGAATCTGGGACACTTACGCGCGCTTGTTTCTAGCCTTGGTATCCGGCGAGGGCAGATACCACAGTAGTCTTGGTGAGAGGCTCGCGCCGGGCCGTCGTCACTTGGGGAGTTTCTTGGGTCTAGTTAACACAAGGCCGGCAACGGTGGCTTCAGGTTGTGGTGGAATGGGAAACGGTCCCCTGGTCCGTTCACCAGCAACCTGGAAGTCTTGGTCTCTGGAAGGGCGGTGCAAGCCGCAAACCGCCGGCCTGGCTCACGATCTAAAAACAGACTAGAGCACCACCGAGACAGAGGATACCAGTCGATATGTTCTGAAGATCGCGTACTGCAGTTGAGACAGCCTGAAGCACGGAAATAGCCGACTGCAATAACGGGACGCCACTAACGTTGACATATAAGTCGGCAGCACGCAAGGGAGGCTGGGGTAATGGCACTGTTGGGTCGCTCTGAAAAGCGCAACTCTTCGAGGGTAAAGCAAGAAAGAAAAGAGGAAGTAAACTATAGTCGATGCATCAATGCAGGACCTGCAGCCTGATGAAGAGATGCCGTGACGTGACGCTCACTGACGACAAAAGAGAGACAGGTATTGTGCTCGTACAGTACGTAACTTACATGCGGTCCCAAAAGTACGATACGTAATCAACTCCGAAACTTACCAAACACCCAACGACGGTAATATTTACCCCAATACCTAGCCGTCAGCCAGGCGCTCGTTGCTTGGCTGCCGTGATTCGAGAGGATCTTAAGTATGCGAGTCGAGACGACTATTCGAGCTCTTTTAACCATATTACATTACCTCTGCAATACTGTATATACCAGTGTACCTTGAGAATAGTTAACGTTTGTGTATTATAGTGTCGTATGCCTCTGGTGACGGCTGTTTCGAACAAGCCTGCGTCCTTACTGTCTTTGTCACCCTTGTCAGAAGCCCGATTGTGGAGCACCGAATGTTGTTGGTCACCTGCTCATTGCTTCCCGACTACGAAGTACATGCACTAGACATAACAGCGCCTCGGGCCTAGCAGTCTGATAATCGCCGTCGCATTTCAGCTTCAAAAAGTAGGTCAAGTACTTATATCAAGACTCATTTGCCCAAAGTGAATAACCTGGAAGAACCGTTGGAGATATTCATAGTCGACAATTTTCAGCAAGGTATGTACATACTTCATGACTCTGCGGATACCTCCCAGGCTTAGTTTAGCGGCTCTGTGTTACCGGTAGGGGTCAATTACACTACGGAAGGCACAGTGCAATGGGTGGACCCACTGTATTTTAGCATCACAGAGTGCAAGAGGCTCTTATCAACCTGCCGTCCTAGCTCGGAACAAAACAGTACCCAGGCCCCCTGCCCAAGATTTAACTGGCACCGCAAAAACAGAACAGCACCACATTTAACATCAAGGCTACACTTAAAGAGTTGTAAAATAAGATAGAATTAACTGCTTTAGATAGCTATCCAACTGCTAGTAATTCCTCTGTCTAATTCCGAGCATTCATTGAAGATTTGGGGGATTGAATTTTATACATTTGCTGATGCTTCCCTTGCTTAAAGAGGCTAAATCTTTTTTTGCGGTGCCAATTAAATCTTGGGCAGGGGGCCAGGGACGACACCGCCTATGATCGGGCAGAGACATAATCACTGTCGCACACCCGATCGAAATGGGAAAGAGAACCATCAATGGCCTGCGAAATCAGGAGTAATCAACGCAATGGGCGCTTCAAAAGTTCTGGCTGTCCCCTGGAACCGCTAGTACGGGTCATGTGCCCTCTTAGGTTGCGAAGTGGATCCGACCGGATGGTCAAACAACAGGCGCTCCACATGCTCGACCAGTTGTCATCGCTGCAAAGCCGCTCACGTATGTACATAGTGTACGGAGGTTGGGGCTAAAAGTTATCATCATTCTCTGTTTACAGCCAAGCCTATCAACGTGCGAGGAACTGAGAGAAACATGCTTACACTGTATTTCATTTGGGCATAGCGGTTTCTCTCCATCTTCGCTGATTGGGCACCGCCCATAAAGCCCCAAGCGCAGGGAGACTCGCACTATGCCTACAGTGGTTAGGGGCCAGTGGCTGACATGGGCTGTGCGAGCCTTACTGTTTTGGAGGTCTTGGCAGGGTTGGCTAACATGGAGTGATGATGACTTTTCGCCCCAACCTCCGTACATACATACTGTAATTATATGTACGAACTCTGCCGCTCGTGTACGTGATGTAAGTGAAACCCTGGAGACCATCATACAACACTTTTCGCTAACTAACAAGGAGTCAGTGATAAAACTTGTCTTGGTCACCGCTCCAAAGAGCTCGCAGTCCAACTCCATACCTGCAACACATCCTTTGCTATTGCCGATTCTCCATTCCACTAAGAATCTTTTTTTCGCTCCAATAACTGGACCCCCTCGGTTCACCTGAACATCCAGCGGCGAGGAAAAGCCGTGGACTTAAGCTAAAGAGTGCCTCGTGCGCCTCGAGTTTGCCATCATCCTTGCCACGGCTGCCTGGCCGAGAGAAAATGGGACAATGTGTCAATGCAAACGGAATCAACGCCGCGGGGCTCATACGGTGAGCTCTCGACATTGGTTGACGCGAGCCAAAAGCGAAATCAGAAGCGAGACGTTGCCCATCGGCATCCAAGTCATACCGCAAGCTAGTAGGGTGTGCGGATGAACTCAGGGGACCGAGTGACAACGCTTAGAACTGGAGGTCAGGCACGCCCGAACGACAGGAGATGTCAAACATCCCCGAGATATATGACACTGCAGTCAAGGCCAAAGAGCCACTCGGACGACATGCACAGAAAAGTCAGAAGCTCTTGTACGAAATTGGGACCCTGAAGCTCGACCTCTCTGCCGGTATATCGAGGGGACATGACAGCCAGATCCCACCACCATACAGTTGTCCCTCTACACGACGTCTCAAGCATAAGCTTGAAGACAGCAGCACGGCTGCGGAAGCCTTCCGGACCGATGAGCAAAAGTCGAGCTGGAGATGCGATTCCCCGGGCTGGAGAACCTGCATTGTAGCCCACGACCTGTGAAGTATTGGTTTTGAGTCACTCTCTTCGCCGCCTATTAGGCCAGCACTCTAGCAGAACGATACCGAATTTGACTGGGCAAACTGGTGACCGGCTTTCCCCCGATGGGACAAGAGAACGAATGCCCTTTTCTCAATGCTTCTTCCGCCGTCATATGGCCCAAATCATACGGCATTTCGGAATTCGGGAGGAGTCTACGGAGAATCAACATCGGACCGGACTCGACAGGTATCCGGTCCGCTCCAGTCATTGACTACCGACCTGCCACGGCTGCATCTCCCAGGCACACCCTCATCTTACAATATCTGAGGCAAATCCAATGAGTTTACTTTCATGTCAACGCCGATGACCGGATTCAGGGTTATAGGCGAAGGAAAGTGACGCTGAGAGTCATGAGAGTTGATGGGAGTTGGGGTTGTCAATCACATGCACAACGGCGGCTACGTCTTGAAAGGGGGACTACCGGTATAGCAGGTTTCGGCATCTGTTCGAAGCCAAAGAAACGCTTCCATGGCCCATCAACGTTACCTAGAGCAAGAGCCAAGCAGAGCCCTGCGTCGGATCGGCCGGGCCAGGAGTCCTTCACTATTTGACCTGCAGCAGCAGGTTGTTGATTTGATTGGCCTGTCCCTGGCGCTTCTGCTTCTGCTTACCTGTCACGGTGCGCCTACCCCTCCCACATAGAAATGGCTGCCGAGTTCCATCTGCAAAGGACGGCAACCCACTCAGGAGAGCTCCATTGGGATTTATCCCGCTAAAACACTGCAGTGCCTCTACACCGGTCTTCGGCACCCCCCCCAAGCTCACTATGTGTGAAGATAGATGTATTCATCATCAAGAGATGCCGGACCCCTGTCGCCCACGCATGTTGGCGGCAGGGGCAGCTCTAGGCCTGCTCTGTTGCTTAGGTTCTCACGCAGGAAATATTTGAAACAGAACTGCTGGATTGGGTTGTGTGGGTTGCAGCTGTCACGCTCCTCGAGTGCGTCGTAGTTTACACAGTATGTGCGAGAGCATGCAATTACTAGCCCAACATCTCTCACAATTGGTTCTCGCCCACCGGAGCCAAGAGAGCCGATGGATTGAAGGAATCCATGGATTAGGGGCAGTGCGGGGCATGGCAGATCTCAGCATGCGAATCTGACGGAGGGGGCCAAAGAGCATCTCGGAGGAAGCATTGTGTGGTGCGACTCGACTGACGACATCCATCTCAAAGGGGAGACCAGCAGAAAGCATCAGGAAAGCGGGCCCTCCGGCCTTGTGACCAACCGAGATTTTCGGATTCCATCATCGCCGCCATGCAGGCAAAACAAAACGGAGCAAGCTAAAAAGTTTACAACGGACGATGTCGCCGACAACGAGCTTGTCCTCTCTGTCCTGAGCCGCCCCCACCTTCCGCGGCGGCTCCTTTTTCTGTGCCGAAACACCTCCGGCTTTCAGATGCCTGATGCTGAGGGCCATAGATCCGTCACTGCTCTGCGTGTTTTTGTGTATTCTCTCCGATGCGAGCTGCAACCAAGGTGGACCTTTGGGCAGTTCTTTTTGGATAAAAAGAGGTCCCATGACCTCCCTTTGACCCCGCTATCCCGCTGCGCTTGACCGGGTAATCGTGGCGACGCCGATCCGCTGGCAAAGTAGCGCCGGGCTCACGGTCATTCAGAATGCAGAAAAAAACAAAGAAAAAGGGGGAGGAGAGAATTATGTCGTCAGCCATTGGCAATTCGCCAGAGGCACTTGGCGAATAATATCATAGATGCACCTTCGGCTCGTAGCCGAAGATTCCTTGAGCATTGGGGCACTTCGAGCCGCCGTGTTGAGCCTTGTCTCGAGCCTGGCTTCTGGTGCAAGCATCCCCTAAAATCTTGTCCCTTTCGCGATGTTGACGTTTCCGACCTTACATACGTCGAGATCAAATACATAAATCCTCGCTGTTTATTGCAATAATGTGAGGAGGCGATAAGAGTCAGGCACGCCAGTACAAATATGCGAGGATAGTGGAGAGAAAAGGTATTTACCTAATATCTCCCACCGACTGCTGAACTCGTAGGCGTAGCCCCTGAAACGCCAAAGTGAGGTGGAACTGAACCCGAGACTTTGGCTCGGGATGCGCGCCGCGACCCGAGGGCATTCCCGCGGGACGAAACCGGGGATCTCTTCATCTCCAATCACCGGCAGTAGAATGGGCAGAATGCCCTCGTTCCTGTTCCCTTTTCCCTTTCCCTTGATATCGGAAATCTCCGAGACAGCAATAGGTCCCGAACCAACGGTTGGTGAGGAAGGGTTCTGAGCCAGAGCGAGACACGCCTAGGAGTATACATAGCAAGTGTGTTGAGTTGGGGCAATACATAACGTACCTCCCGGCAGTTATAAGCGTATGATTACCTGCCGAGATAGCCTAGTTGCCGCTACGGTCCGTCTACCGAGCATTGGGTCGGTTGGCGAGAGGGCTCCGGTGTTGATGTCTGTTCGCAGGGATGCAGTTGCAGCTTGTTGAACACGGCTTGCGTGTATCCGTATTGTATGTATGTATGTACTGTACAGTACACTAGGCAGTATCGTACGTGTATTGTATTTTACAGCAACGCGCCGAGCGTCAACGGAGTGGAGCAGTGAGCTTGCTGGCAACGGCTAACCGCATTAAGTTAGTAACTGGTCAACCTGCAGGTTGAATATGGTCCGTGCGGGAAGCTATGTGTTCAAGAACCACCGAAGGAAAGATCCACATTCTCCCGCTGCATGCTAGAAGGCGTAGTGTGTATTTAGTGCATTGAGATATTGGTCCGCCTGCAAAGGAGTTGAGGGAAATAAACCAGCCGGCATTGCATCACTCCCGGAGTTTCAAGAGCAAGTGATAAATCACTGATATAGGTAATCAAGGGAGGTAGCGTTTTGAGAACGCAACCTCGTGTCCTCGGTCCTGACTACAGAATACATACCTATATGCAACAAGCTGCTGCATTTGAGCTTCCTCCATTTGCTGGTTTCTCTCCTCCCGCATTCAACCGGCTACCCAACTTTGCAGTTCATGCCTTTCACATCATTCGGTCTCGTGGTCCCAGATCAACCGTTGTTTCTTATCGACCGGTTACACCAAGACATCCCACAAGGTTCAGCTGGCAATCGCCGCTCACACACCAGCTTCGAGACCCGTCGAAGCTTGGGGCATATCAGTTTCATACCAGTTTGCCGGCCCTTTTCTTCCAGGAGTCGTAGCCGAGTTGGACAGGGAGAAAACAACCCTGAAGATACGAATCGATAATGTTCCCGCGCTGTCGTGTGCGAAACCCCCAAAGCAATACATCGGCGCATCGTCGTTGCTACCTACAGTTGGATGTTCCCGTGGCCACGGCAATACACAATACATTGGAGCCCAAGAGCATTGTGCTAGGGTCGAGTTGGCTAGCATTAGCTCTCGTTTCTCTTCTTCTCTCTACGTGATGATGTGTTTGTTTGGTTCGACGATTTCCCGGCTGCCAGACTTGGGGACGCTCGAGACTGCCGGTGTCCTGCAAGTCAGGCAAACGGTCCTCCCTGGTATGCATATTTTTGCCATTGTGCAACACTGACCTGCCCAACAGAACCACAGGCGACAGATTAATCTCCGCCTCTGGAGGGAACAATGGATCAGCTGCATGAAAGCCGCGAGACCCGGGGTGGTAATGGATGGCAAGCGTCGCGGGAAGCAGACGCATCTTCTCTCAGGCGTGTCAAATCATTCCAGCTGCCGCCGTTGTATGCGCGAGTTATCAGCGCGTACAACAACATGTGGGCAGAATGCCCAAGGCGTTTGGCAGCTCGGCAGTGCCCGGCTGTATGACATGAGAGCTGTGTCTCGTCGCTGCGGGATAAGCGGGTTTTATTCGCTGACGCAAGACGTTGGACAGATTCGTGAACCGCAGACATGGCTGACATCTATTTGTTTGTGATTTCAGGTGCTTGCTGCATGCAGGAAGCAGCTGGCCGATCAGCGTCTGTCCCAGTATCCTACAGCCAGCTCAAGACACGGGCATGTAGAATCAGATTGTTACTCATGCTAGGATTAACGACGTCTTGAGTGTTGCATTGGGACGCGGCCTCGTCCCCCATTGCCCCAACGGGACATGAGGGTCTTGTACTATAGAGAGCCAGGCTAGAGAATCTCACAGACTGACAAGAAACCTAACGGGCTGCGATCCTGGGTCTCCCCCGCGAGCCACACGAATGAGGCTCGTAGGTCAAGTATAGGGTCAAAGCATGACCGTCTTAGCATATAGAATGATACCAACAGGCTTCTTGCGTCCCTATTCACTTGCTGCAGTACAAAGGTACGTCTCCGAGCTCGCATGTCGTGAGAAGCATCCACAACCCACAGCGGACCGTCAAGGCTCAGGGACGTTGGCACACCCCTTTTCCTTAGTCACGCTTTCAAGGGGTGGAGGTATATGAATTATAATTCTGGACTCCCACATGGTATGCTAACATATGACTGCCCGGAGAATTAGTCTGAATACGTACTGGCGCTTTAGTTGGTAACATAGCAGCTCACAAGTCGCTTCCAATAACTTGTGTAGAATAAGGTCATGGAGCCAGTTACTCCGTATCATACATCGTATGCCAAACACCCCGGATCACACATCATCCGGGAGGAGAACACCAGAACCCGGCTGGCCAGCTAGACCTTTCCAACACTTCGTCCCTGACAGTAAACCACAACGCTATAACTCAACGCCTCCCTCAAAACCCTGTAGTTACCCGGTGACCAACCCATCCCGGCCACAGTACCACCCACTCACCCAGTGACCGGCTCACTTACAGAGCCAGGTTGTAAGCATACTCATCCTCCATGTTCTGGCTGATCCAAAGAACCACCGAGCTAGAAGAGTAAATTAGGCCCCGGTATCAGCAATAAGAAGCAGCAAATGAAACACACAGAGAGACTCACCTCAACCCAACAAGCGCATTAGCCACCACGTTCTCAACCCCCATGTTGAGCGCGGGCCAGGGCACGCCGGGGACGACAAACTTGAGCACAAAGACGGTCACGCCGCCGGCCATGCCGCCCGCGAGGGCGGCGAAGCCCAGAAAGAGCACAACGCGGGCCTTCCAGGCGACGCCCGACCCGGAGTAGCTGAAGCTGTCGGCCGACAGGCGGGCCTTTTCCACGCTGTTGATGATGAGCATGCCCAGGCTGCTAAAGATGAAGGGCAGCCAGTCGACAAAGGTGACGTGCACCGTCGACCCGTTGAGCGCGGACTTGGACCACACGGCTGAGTCGAGGAGCACGTAGAAGGCGAGGGAGAACTGTTGCACCGGGGGCGCGGGGGGTTAGAGGTCAGTTGGAGGCTTAACAAGAGGAGGGGCTGGAAGCGGGAAAGGGGGGGGCGTGGGTCTGGTGCTGCGTCGGGGTGTGGTGTTGATCGCCAAAACGTACCAGTCCGCCCGCGGCATATACCCCCGCGTTGCGCGCCCACACGCTATTCAGCCATTCCGGCCTCCTGAACTTCCACAGACGGTCCTCGGACATTGTTGTGTATGACGGGTGCAGGCCGGTCCTGGAACTGCGCACAGCGGGACCGAATGGAGGTACGAAGGTAGTCGGGCGCTGCGGTTATCAAGGCTGGGACAATCAGGCTCGAGAACAATATGCGCTATCCGGGACGTTCTGTTCTGTTGATTTCTCGTGATTTTAGAGAGCGATATGAGATTCTGTTCAGCGAGTTACTGCTCTGTGTCGCCGTTGCCGCCGCCTCCGTCGACGTCGTCGAGGGTATCTTTTGTTGTTGGAGACTTGCGAGGCTCAGGCTGAGCTTCTGGGGCAGGATGACGACGTTGGAGCACCTGAAAGTGACCCACCCGCCAAGGCTGGCAATCTTGGCGCATCAGAACCGCGCGACAAAAGCAGTACACGTGACCTCCCTCATCGTCAACCCTCGCTATTTGGGTGTCTGATTTTGGAAGCTGCCATGGTCTAATCTTGCAATTAGCGCTTAAATATATCCTCTATGGATGAGAGAATCTGCAAGTGGTGTCATCTCCTTGACTCAGGCACAAGCTACCAAGAGTTGAGCACTAGGTACTAGTAGTCTTACCCAGCACAAACACAGTCAACGCAAGGAGAGCAGACCATCAAAAATGTCTCTTCTAAATCTGGCAATGATGCTGCTCCATGGATTGCTTCAACGGCCAAAATCAAGCAACCCGACCCCTCCCAACGCCCCTAGTCACCAAGAAGACTGAAACGCAAGACCATCATCAAGAAGCTCTTCGCAGAAACTAAAGCCTGTCCCCAACCATTCACCATCCGGGCCGAACAAGTCCAGAAAGAAGCGGTATTACGACTCCATGCCATTAGACTTCTCCACAGTGACCCTCGGTCTCGATGCGTTGTTGTTGTATGATCCAACCGGTCACGGCTGGAAAAGAGGGCCTTCGTTGCGGAGAAAATCTAACGACACACACCCAAACCACCCAACTCTCCTCTCCTGTTGCTGGCCACACCTAGCTCAAAGCCAAGGTTATTAACGAATAAACCAAATATAGTGTACATGAAAGGTTAACAAGTCCCTCCTGCTCCAAGCATGCATCTACCAGCAACGCGACTGCGTAGCATCAAGAGTGCCTCTCCTGAAAGCGAGTAAAATAATCAGCGCCAAAAGGGTAAGAATAAGGCGAAACCCCTGAGATGCCATCCTTCAGCCCTTTTCCTCACGCCGCGCGCGACGAGAGATGGTTGGGCGAAGAATGCATGCCTCTTGAGATAAGTCCAAGAACAGAAAACGAAGAAGGGAATCGTTTGACGCCGTGACAGAATATGACCCGAACCGAATCGTTTGAAAGAAAACTGATTCCAGTCGCCCGAACGCCGTAGTGATTCGTTGATGTGAGTCGCTGTATTCAATAGATTGGCCCTCTCAGGCGCCTCGGCTGTCCCGTAAGCTGATCAAGACTTGTCGAATCGCCTTCTTCCCCCTCATCCTATATCTCGATTGTCTTCATCCCCTCTGCCTCCGTATCAGGCTGCTTTTCGCTTGCCACCGCTGCCGAGCCGTTCAGTTTTGTCTCGGGCTTGGTCTGCTCAATAGCAACGTCGCCATTGGCAGCCAGGGCGGCGAGTCTTGGGGCATTTTCCTTACTTTCCTCGCCGCTTTGCCGAGGTGTATCAACCTCGACCAGTTTCTCCCCGGACTTCGGACTCGTAGCTACCTCCTCGGCCACTCGCGCGAGCGGGCTCGGCTTCCCATAGCCGGGCCTAATGGGGCTTGGGATCGGGGAGATGGCCCCGGGGCGCTGCAGCGACCGGCCGCGGTGTTCAATGTTTGGTTCTGTAGGGGTTGCGTAAGGAGAGTTCGGGGCGCTAAGTGAGCCCGCTCCCGGCGCCATCGACTTGCGCTTGGCGGCCGTGCGCCCGTACTTCTGGTCCATTCTCCACCTCAAAATGTCAAAGTAAGCCGGTTCGACACGGGCGTTCCTGAACTCGCGCAATTTGAGTTCGCCCGTCTCCTCGTCGATAAACCACCTCCCGCTCTTCAAGTCGTCGGCAACAATGGCCAGGAACGCGGACCACGACCGGGCAACCACGTATTTCGTGTCATAATCCCGCCCAAAGAGGATCACTTGGCCCCAATGACCCTTTGGACCCGGCGCAAGGTCCACAGCCAGATTGTTGCCACCCCAATCCCGGACTAGAGGGATCCAGGCAGGGTGCGTATACGCCTTTTGTACCGCGTTCGGGGGAACGCAATCTTGGCGGGCTAACAGCTCCTGTCTCCAATTCCCCCTCCTAGGCGATGTCGGTGCCGAGCTGGACGAAGCAGCTGCTGACGTGGATGCCTGGCCGCTGCTACCTCCAAGAGTCTTTGACGGGACCGTGGGCCTGGGAAATGTGGCCTCGAGCAAGAATTCTTGGTTAACTTTCCGCCAGTTCTCCCACTCCTGCACGATCTCCTCGCAGTCCAGAAGCATCGAGCCAAAAATGATGCCTGTCGGGATGCCACCGCGTTCCTGGCCGTCGTGGATCTGCAGAGACTCCCTAACGTCTTGCGGGAGAGAGCAGTCGAGCTGGAACTCGAGCTCATTGAGGTCGTTGATCGTGCACCCCTCACAGAGCTGATCGAACAGCTCCGGGTAGTGCTCCTCGGCCCAATTATCTATCCTCTTCCACGAACTGGCTATCGAAGGCGGCGGCGGCATGCCATCGCTGAATGACTGCATCGGAATCTCGCCCGCTGGACTCTGCGTCTCAAAACCATCGGCTGTGCTGGACTGCCGCGCGTTAAACGATCTCATGCCGGGGGAGTAGGGTCTATTGGGTCCAGGGCTCATAGGTGCTCCACCAGGGGGAATCGAGGCCCCTTGTGAGGGATCGAACGTCGAGCCCGAATGCCGGGCGGTTTCGTCGTGGTAGGGCGATGCGAGGTCCGGACGCGCATCACCCGTGGCCAGGCCATTTAACGGAACATGGCGCCCGGTTTTGTAAGGCGCATCGTAGGTGGAATCTGGCTCCCTAGTCAGCGAGCAATACCCAAAGCCGTCCAATCATGGGCAATGCTAACGTCTGTCATTACTGGTCATGGTATGCCAGAACGAGCGGAAGACGGATCCTATTCTGATATCGGGGCCGTGTTGTCAGCAAAGTCAAAGTTGGCGCGGCAAACGCCGGTTTCACATACGAAGCCATGTTGGGCGTCGAATCCTAACGCGGTGTGTGGTGACTCGGGAGCGGTAAGGAGCGGAGCCGATTTCAAGTCCCTAGCCGGTGGTACGAGAGCTGATCTTCGGCAGGTGAAGGTGGGTTTAGGGTTGATTCGGAGTTCACAAGCGCGCGCCGCTTGTGCGAACGGAGAACGGGAGTGGCCGGCGGAGGGGAAAGAAGAAGGACGATGGCCAAGGAAATTCGAGAGTGATCAGGAAACGAAACAACAAAACGAGTGATGCATCCGCATTGACGACGATGATGTAGTGGGCAGCTGCAAGAGAGCGGTCGACGATGGGAAAGTTTGGTTTCCAAGCTTCTCGTCTCTCAAGGGGCGGAAAAGAAGCAGCCAATGCAGGGCCTTCAAGAGCGAGTTGGCAAATCAGGGGTGAGGTTCCCACTCGCACTGGCCCGGACAAGCTGGTGGGGGCTGTTGACTGGCTGCCAAAGGCCCGCTGAGCCAGCTGCAAGCCTCGATTTCGGCACTCCGGGGTCCGCCACACAAACAGCCAAGCCGAAGCCGTTGGACGGTGTCACGCACGAAAAGGTGCTTGTAACGTTAATTATCTGGGTCCCGGGGGTGGATGCAGGATCAGGGACAATGCGACAGCATAAAGTTGGCCAACGTTGGCGAGATACTCGATCCTTTTGAGTTTGAGCGGCACCACTGCCGAACCAGATGTCACCCTCTAGCAAGTAATTTCGCATGTTACCAAACTTCTTTGATGCCTGGAGCGTCGTCCAGATATTAACAAAAACGTCATTCTCCCATCCATCTCCCCCTTTCGCAGCTGGGTGTTTGTGCCACACGGATTTGTATGATCCATGCGGGGGTTCAAACCAGAGATTTGTGTATCTCTCCTTGTATGGGCTACCCGGTATTGAAGCATGGCCTACCGGTACTGTCGATACTCAACGAGCGAACAGTTCGCTGGGATCCGGTGCAATCTTCGTCAGCACGGCAGCATGAGCAGCCACAAATGCAGCTATCTCGGTCTTAATCGGTGCATGTTTCAGATCTGTACGTTTCCGGTTGGCCATTGCTTTTCCATCAAGCCAGTTTTGGAAGGGAAGAAAACCCCGGTCAACAACTACAACATGTATAAGTGCCTTAGCTTTAAGTGAGGTGGTTACGTGTACACTAAACTAAACAATGACAGTAGCCTCCCGTCACTGCACCTCATGCAGCTGCAACTAGCAATTGGATGAAGTGTATCGTTTCGTACGTTGGTCTCGATCTCCTGTCAGTTACGTCGTCTCAACTCTCAAGCTACCGCACACCATGCGCCGAGGTCACTTTGACAGTTTGTCACTCAATCACCGACCTTACATTAGTCGCATAACAACGGCAGTAACCTCGAAAGCCATTGGCAACACCGGTATCTCCCTGGGCATTGCCACCTGACTGAACAAATGATAACAATCAACGGCTTGCTCAACCAATCCCCTTCCGAAACCCTTGCGATCTGAAGGGCAGCGGCTCGCTGTCGCTTTCTCCCTCCAGCTTGCCATACCGCAACACAGGCACGCGTCGTCCTTGTCCAGTCAGACCCCAACATGAAATCCCTAGGTATGAGTCTTGGGCACAATCACCCATGGTACCTCATTCGGAAAGCGTGATTCAATGACTCCGTCACCGCGGTGCAATCCGTCCGCCGGTCTCATCCGTTCCCCCGCACCAGAGCGGCCCGCGCATGCATTTCGCTTTCTTTTGCTAGTGTAAAACGTAGGGTTATCGCAGATTATGAAAACCCCCTTCCGGTAAGGTAGATGTGGCTGGAATACTTCCTTAGGTATGATTGCAACCGCAAGAAATAAATAGAAGTGTGTTCGAAGTCAGCACGGACAAACACATCAGCGCTGTAGCAACAGGCGGCATCACACTACAGTGGCATGAGCATGTCTAGATCTGAAGGTTGATGCTGCTGTGCTTAAATCATCTGATCGATGCTGGACAATTAATCGCCCTACGCACTTGCCACGCAAAGAAACCAAGGGGGAGCAAGCTGGCATAAAGAAGCCTCAATTCCAGATGCCGTTCCACACCCCCAATCAATGGTCAACGCTACCCCTAAAACTCCAGAACCTGCTTTCCAGCGCAACCAAACCCGGGCAAACCCATCATCACCACCGAGACTGACTGCCTCAACTCTGCCACATGTACTCGCTCAGCGCAAGCAACTTGTCAGCCATCTGCCTCTTGGCAGCAGCAGCCACGCCCCTTTCCGGATCTGCCAGCTGCTCGCTATAGCACAACTCCAGCAACGCCTTGAGTTCGTCGTACGTAAATCGCACATCCCCACTGCCACTGCCACTGCCACTCTTACTCTGGCCTTTGTCCGCGCCATTCCCATTCCCATCCCCATTCCCAACCTCCTCCGTCCCCGACTCCCCCTCAGCTTGCGGCGTCCTGGCCGCAAGGCTATCCTCCTTGGCCTTCTTAACAATCTCGTCCGGGCCGAGATCAAAGAGCTCAAAGTACCTAGCGGCCCGTCCCAGATCGACGCCCGCGGCCTCGATATTCTTCAGGTTCTGCTGGAGCACCAAGATGTTGAGCTGCATGCGGCCGCAACCTTTCGCGTTCATGGGCGCCACCATGGGCGCGTTGGCGATGAGGAAGGCGTTGACGAGCAGCGCGAGGCCCGTCCGTACAAAGCTCGCCTCCCGCTCCCGCAGGAAGCGTGACGCCGTCTCGTCAAACGCCACCAGCTCCGCGTTGAGCGAGAGGACCTCCGGGTCTGGCTCGGCCACGTCCTGCTCGAGTAGGTAGGGTGCAGTGGCGGCGGGGGAGAGCGCCGTGTGTAGCGACTGCGCGATCCGGCAGCGGATCTCCATGTGCAGTGTGCGGAGGGCTACCGAGGCCAGCTCCGAGTATGAGGTCAGGATGCTGTCGAAGGATCTGAGAATGCTGTTAGCGGATTCAATGGACTAGGGGATGAGAGGGACAAGAGGTGCACGTACTGGACTGTCTCCTGCGTCATAGGCAGGTAGACGGGCCCCTCCTCTGCCGTGGCCTTGTTGGGGTCGTTGAGCAGCGTCCAACGCTTCCTTTCCGGTTTCGGTAGGCTGGACCTGGACGAGTCCGTCTCGTTCTGCGTGATATGCCGGAGGCTGAGGATCTTGACCGACAACCACTTCATGCTGGTGTACAGCAGGCAGAGTGACGAAATAGTGTCGCGGTCCTGGATGATGTCGCTGGGTTCGAGCTTCTTCTCCTTGGTCCGAGCAATGAGCAAACTCGCTTCCTTTTCCAGAAGCTCACGGTCTGCCGTCTCGGCTTGCCACAGCTTCTGCATCGTCTCGTGGATCTCGCTGGGTTCGAGGGCCATGACGGCAGACGCCCGCAATTCCTGAGCAGTCGATGCCTCTTCCTGCGTCTTGGTCACGAGAGCCTTGTACCAGTTGAAGCACCTGTCGTAGTACCTAAGCATTTGAGTGATGATGAGCGAGCTAAGCGCCTGGTCGTGGGGGATTGTCCCCAGCATTCTGCAGAATGCAGTTACAATTGTGAAGAAGGCAGTTGCTCCCTTGAAGATGGGCCGCTTGGCAACGTCGGTCCAATCCGGGTCCTGGAAAAAGGCATCCGCTTCGCCAAAGACGGTGTCACTGAGCTTTCCAAGCGTCTCATCTAGTTGTGGTTGGAACACATTGACGAGGAAGTTGTCGAGGAACGTGGTCAAAGTGCTCGTGGCCAGGTCGGACCCGGGCGGGACAATATTCTTCAGCCGCTGGAGGAAGACAAGCGTCGGTGGTAAGAGCAGGCTCATATTGAACACACTGGGCTCGACGAGGGATTTGTACGTCCCGCTGCCTTGTTGGTTGGTACCGTAGCCGGTGCTCTTCCTGCTGGTTGCCAGATCGGAGCGTGGCACGATTAGAGCCGCTTTTTTGCCATCTAACCCCTTCCGCAAGTTGGAGGTCAAGCCGGGCACGGCAGATTGAATGATGGTATCCAAGGCCTCGTACTCGGTTGTCATCTCTGCCGACTTGGCATCAGCCTCTGAAAACTTGAAGAGATGCTCCCGCGATGCGTCAGCCTTTCCGTTCAGGCCAGCGCCCGGCCTAGGGGAGGAGCGGAACTGGTAGACATCGGCATCGGTTGTGACGTAGTTGTGCAACAGGGAGCGGATCTCATTCTGGTACAGATTCCAGAGCTCTTTGAAACCGCCTAACAATGCAATGTTGTTGCCAGCTCCCTCGCGACGGATCAAAGACTTGATCGACTCGTGGAATACCCGGTGGCCCTCGGCTATCGCTTCAAACTTGCCATAGAGAGTCCACAAAAGATCGTAGATTACATCCGCCCTCATTCGGGTCTCCCGCTGGCCGTATATGTGGAGCCCGTGAGAGCCATGCGAGCCGCCCCTCAACGAACTAGGATGCTTCTGGTCAATGTCGTTGATAGTCTCGTTCACCACCGCGAAAAGCTCAACAGGGAGTCTCTGCTTCAGCGTGTCGACTGCAGTTTCCAGCCTGCCCAGTCTGTTTAGTGACTCGACCAACAGTGTTATGTAATAGAATGTGTCGGCCTCGGGATTCTTGTGCGGATCTTCTGCCACGGACCGATCCCAGTCGATGGTGTCCAGGATGGCGTGGAAAGGGGCAACCGCGGGCGAGTCCTTGAGCGCCTCGTTAAGGGCGCCTTGGCTTTTAGCCAGATTCTGCCACCGCTCCTGGCAGTAGGGCGACTTGAGGTAGAGGTGCTCGTGTAACTCCTCGACCAAAATGTCCAAGAGCGCCGTCTCTTGATTCGCCAGGTAGGCGCGCAGATCGCTCAGCGCACCGATTCCATCCAGTTCGGGCTTTGTGAGCTTCCGCAGTGCGTTCTGAAGGACCTCCACGGCGGTAAGGAACCGTTTTTCAGATATCCTGGCCTCGAGCTGGTCGGGCACGGTGCGCAGTTCGTCCAGCTCGTTGAGCGTCTGCAGCACTCCATCGTACATACGTGATGTCGCATGTAGCTTCTTCAGCTCCGGGTCCGTGGTGCAGAGCGCTGCCTTGGATGCTGCTAGAGACTCCTTGAGAGCGCGCACCTTCTTCTGCGACGTTTGTATGCTCCCTTGGATCTTGTGGAATGTGCCGATGGAGCTGTTGAAGCCCTGATGATACTCGTGGACGATCTTCTTGAGCGAGTTCTGCAGGTACTGGTGGGTGCGCTGGAAGTTGCGGTACTCGTGGGCGCGGCCGACAGAGCTGGTGTCGAGCAGCTGCAGGGCCAGTTGAACGGGAATGCAGTCATTCTCGCACATGGCGGGCCACTCCTGCTTGATCAGCTCGAGCACCTTGCCCATCTCTCGCTCAGCGTTGGTCTCTTGGACCCGCTCGCGCTGGGCAGACCGTGGCGGGGGACCATTACGAGCGCTGGGGGGCGGCCGCGGGTTCGCCTGCCGCGACGGCGCAACATTGCGATCACTGCCATACCCCTCTCCGTACGGATCGTACTCGTCATCCTGGCGGCCGAGGCCATCGTAGCTGCCGTTGCGGTACGACTGGCCGTATCTGTTGGACATGGTTGTTTCGGTGCGCCGGACGCTATCGGATCGAATTGCTCTTCATTCTCGGTCTCGGCTTGGTATGGCTATGTGTGTGGAATAGGTCCGTGATAGATGGCGCTGTATATATTGGCTTGATATCAATTGAAACGAGAATGTCCAGGCGCTCAAAGTCAGAATCGCAGGTCGGTTGCGTCCTCTCGGTTGTAAGGTTGTCAAGGTGCAAGTGGTGGGCGGGACGATGCAGCTTGGCTGGGGCTGGCGTTGCACATACCACCTGCAACCTGTGTAACGTAACGTAACTTACCACATCTTGGCCCAACACGCAAGTTGGCCCCACCCAAAATAGGCTCAAAAACAGCCACTTTGCCAGGGTCAGTCAAATCATCACAACGCAGTCAAATATAGCCAAATCAACGCACTTCAATTACTAGCTATAGTTGCCGCAGGGCAGTATTAGCTATTACAGTCAGTCAATTACATAGTACAACGTAGTCGTCCACCCAGTCAATCCACTCAGTCAATCTACCTAGTCAACCCTATACAACAACGACGACGACGTAGTTATTCGAATACATTAGGTCCCATCTTCAGTTCCTTCTATACCATATTGACAAAGGTAACGAAGCTACATATAGCTTCGCGTTCAGCCTTGGCCATAGCTTTCTGGGCTTCCTCTTTCTCCCTCTCCTTGATCTTACATTGAGCCTCCTCAACCGTAAGGACCCGGGCATCGCCAACGGCCTTCC
>NW_027041827.1:80988-126395 GCF_033297395.1 Canariomyces notabilis
CCCCGCTATGCCTATCTAACAGGCTCCTCGGACCCGCTCCAGCTATGTACAAAGGAAAAACCGTACCGTATAGGCCGGGTAAAAACCTCTGTCGGACAAGTCTAGGAAATCCAATCTAATGAATGCGGTCAGTTGCAAAAGAGAGAAAGGCCTAGAGTAGGCCTTGAGGGCCTGCCATCTTGTCATTAGAATTGATGAAAAGAAGGAAAAAGACTTACTGGCGATAGATTTCTAGGTAGTTTGAAAGCTTCTAGTACGGTCAGACCGTTGGAAATGAAGCTATTCAAAGAAGCAATACCGTGGGTCTGATCGTTGTGGGGTGGGTGGAAATTGGGTGGGCCAACTTGTGTGTTGGGCCAAGATGTGGTAAGTTATGTTAATTTGTAAACGCTAGCTGTAACATGGCTATGGAATTACTGTATTGTTGTACTCTACAGTACATCCCTAGAGGATGATGACCGCCTTAAAAGGTAACACACATAAGAGCCCCAAATCTGTTGACAGGCAGTGCCAATTGTAATTCTGAGAATCTGACAGTTTGCTGTCTGCTTTCTTGTGAGTTTAGCAGGTAGTCCATAGTATCCTTCGGTAGAACAGAACCCAGGACAACAAAGGGAGGTCCGTTACAGGATGTGTGTATGAACATTACAAAGTGGGAAACTTTACCATTGTAGTGTAACCATACCCAGACAGCCAGAGTCTCCCCTGTAATCCAGTTATGTACTGTACAATACATACAGCGACCCCTAAGACGCTGTCAGCCATACAAGACCAGGCTCCCTTTGACACACCAACTTGCAATTCCCGTGTTTCTAGCCCACATTCCACCGTTGAGACACCAGACGCCAAGCATCCTCTCGCTTTTCATCGGATCGACACTCATCTTGCCTCAGAGACGTCGCTGTTTCCACGCTGATGCAGGCAAGCGTCCAGAGCAGCCGTGCACTTGGATGCCGGGGGGAACGAGGGTGCTAACGCGACCCGCCAAAGTCTGTTATATCAGTGCGATGGCGATGGCGATGGCCCTGACTTTTCCCATCCACGGGCCAGCGCGGTACGCCGCCGCCAGTCAGCCCGTGAAGCGACCCAAGGAATTTGTATCCTTTTCATATGATGAGAACCGCAACTGGTCTCTGGGCGACAAGTCTCTTAAGTGGTACTACCCGCCGAATCTCGGCGCGGATCTCAACAAAGGCTACGATCAGTTCATAAGTCACGACGATAGTGTCGACGAACATTTGGACGGCCTTTTAAGGGCTGTTGCGAAGCATGAGGAGCAAACTAACACGCCAATCGATGCTCATATCCTCACTTGGAGAGGCATGATGACCAAGGTATTATTATCCTTACAGAACTGTAGAGTAGCGAGACTCCCAGACATTGACTCCACCATCTAGATCATGGCCGCACCTTATGATGATGAACCGTAAGAACGCGAAGCCGAATGCTTTTCGTTGCCTATTGGGGCCTGGTGCTGAACAGTTTCCGGCCTTCGTCTAGATTTGAGATGAATGCTACCCTCTATCGAGGATGCATGTAAGCCGCCTGTTCCCATCCCGGATATCCCTGGGCTAACATATCCTGAAGCTTCATTGAGGAGAATCACGAATTCAGCCAGAGAAAAAAGGCGGCCGAGAATCGTCAGGTTGTCGGGAACGGTCGCTATCAAATGTCAGTGTACCAATATTGGGGTAAGCACCGACTGTTATTATTGTGTAGCATCTAGATTAACACACCGGCAGGTTATAAATTTGAGGCTCTCTGCACAATGCCACGCCCATGGGGAGAGACTTCCAGAGAATATATTGAGAGCCGGGAAGACAAAATCGTCAACAACGCCGAGCAGTACTGCTCAGTAGTCCGGACCGGCTTTGGCAACACGATAGTGTGTCTCGGAGGCGAGGTTGACGCGAGTATGTCTCTCAACTTTCCAAGCTCCAACCTTTTCTAAGCCCCAACTTTCCCACAACGCTGACCTTACGCAGTCTGGGATGCCAAACCCGAGATACCTGGAGCTCCCATCAACTGGGTTGAGTTCAAGACAAGCGCCGAGATCACCCACAAAGGCCAGCAAGCAAGATTTGACCGGAAGCTCTTGAAGTATTGGATCCAGTCGTTCCTCCTCGGAGTGCCGAAAATCATTGTTGGCTTCAGGTCCCAGGACGGCATACTAAAGAGCATCAAGGAGTTTGACACCATCAAGATCCCTCAGTATGTTCAGACCAGCAGCAGCGTGAAGTGGGATGGCAACGTCTGCATCAACTTTACAACGCAATTCCTCGAGTGTAAGCTTATTCCTCCCCCCTTTTCATGTCCGCGATGCGCTGATTGTACGCAGGGCTCCGCTCCACAATCAAGGACGAGGGTGTCTGGAGGATCAGGCGGGCGCCAGGGTCGCGCAACATTGAGCTCTTCAAAGTCGAGGAGGTGGGTCATGGCGACGTGGTCGCGGACTCGTTCATGAACTGGCGGATCCAGCTGGAATGCATCCAGGAAAGGCAAAAGCACAATGAAGCTCAATCACAGCCAGAAGCTGAGCCGGGTTCATCTCAGACTCAGAACTCAGACCAGTCTTCTGGCGGGGTGCCCATTTGATTCAGATACCACGGCGTTAGCCATGTACTTATCCGTACATCACAACAAGACGGCGGGTAATGACCTACGGAACTGGATTTCATAAGAGTGGGCTCATGGTTGAGCCCTAATGAAGATCATCTGTAAGCTAGGATGTCTATTCAAACGTTGTATTGTCAAGCACTGACTAACAGCAGGACGAAGGTACCCATGCAGCAGTACCATACATTAAGGGGCTGTCAATTTCTACCGTTGTAATCTAAACAGGTATTTTGATACACCGTGAGATGCCAGGGCTATTGAGCTATTCCCGCCAGAAAAAACATGCAGTCTACGGTAGGCAGCCAGGAATATGAGAAGCGCGGAACAAGCTCATGACCGCGAGACTCGCAAGAAGTCATCCCGTCTCACCGTCGCTTGCATCCTCGCCAGCCCAGAACCGGAACCCAACCCCACTCATCTCAGACTGTCTCCATAACCACAACATCCCCATCCCCTTTGATCCATCAGCCCCGAGTAGCGTCAAGCACACACGCTATAAACCATTGTAAACCCACAATCCTTCACTCCAGAAACATTACCCAGACATGACATAATCATCATCGTCATCCATCCATCCTCCTCCTGCTCTCTTCTCTTATGCAGTGACTGCAGTGAGTGGTACTGTATATAGCCCACCCATGCTCCGCTCATGCTTCGATATCGTTATGGTTATGATGCGCCCGCCAAGACCCCCAGCGGGCCCTCAAGCCGTCGGTCCAGCGGGCGTACAGCAGGTCCGAAAGCGCCTTGCAGTGCTCCATGCCGGGCACGGCCGGGCGGCCGGGGAACCGTGCCTCGAGCAGGGTCATGCGTTCCCGCTCCCGCTCCCTCTCCCGCTCCTTTTCCTTTTCCTTTTCTCTGTCCCGGTCCTTCTCCCCTCTCTCCTTCTCCGGGGATCTCGGGGCAGCGGGCGAGTCGGGCAGCATGCTCCCGCGCCTGCGGTGATGGCTCATGAGGTGCGGGTTCTCTTGGGACATGACCAGCTTTGTGGGGCTTGCGGGTACCGAAGGGGGATTCGTTGTGGTGGCCGTGTTGGTGGCGGTTTGGGAATGGGAAATGGAGGAGGAATTGGAGGTGGAAGGCCGCTGCGGGGATTTGATCACCACTGTTCCCTGTGCCTGCGGAGTGCCGCCGTCGCTTGGTGACTTCGACGAGAGAATACCAGTTTGCTGCGGGAGGAAGGCGTTGCTGAGCCTGGAATCCTGAGATACAGCCGAGACCAGGTTACGCAGGAAATGGTAGGCGCCTTCGGGATCGACCGCGTCCAGCAGAGCGAAGGCATCGGACAGTCTTGCCAGGGCTTCTCGTTTCGTCGAGGCGGCTGTTTGGGCGTGGAGCTCGTCGAGACAGGGCTCGAGGGCTTTGTTGTATAGCCGGCGGCCGAGCATGGCTTCTTTGCTGTTTGGCTCGACCGGTGCGTGGTATGCTGGAGGAGGGCGGTTTTCGTCGGTGCTGGTGAAGTCGGGAGGAGATGTGCCGAGACTGCCCGGGTTTGAGCCGTCAGAGGGCACGCGACGGAAGAGCCGCATGGTGGAGCCGGAGTTGCCAAAGGACATATCTGGCTGCAGAGGCCGCTTTGGGGCAAGAGAGGAACGTGGCGAGCCATTGGAAACGTGGCGGCTGATAGAGCTCTGGCGCGCGGCAGTCGACGGCTGGCGGCGCACAGTTGATTTCCGCACCGTCCCGGGGGTATTGGGCTGGAGAGGCCCATCTTTAAGATCCAGCTTGCGGAAGCCATCCTCAACTGAGAATGCCGAAGATGGTTTTCTCGATCTGACAGTGCCCCTCTTCGGCGCTACCGACTTCACCGTCTCGAAGACCCACTCGTCGGCCTCGTCCTTGGGAGAAATGGTTTGAAGTGTCTCCTGGTAGTAGGCCGGGATCTTTACGCTGTCGGCCTTGGCATCTGCCATCCGTTTGCGCTGAATCAACTCCTGCAGTGCTTCTACCTTGCCTGCCGACCGAATGAACTTGTGCCTCAGAAGCTCCTTAGCTGTGGGCCGATAATCGGGGTCCTTGACCAGACACTGTGCGACAAAATCTTTGAACTCTTTGCTGAATTTGCCTTCGAGCCTCGGAGGGGGGTTTTTGGGGATGTGGAAGAGAACCTTCATGGGGTGGGTGCTGGCGTGTGGCGGTTCGCCCAGCGCCAGCTCAATGGCTGTGATGCCCAGCGACCAGATGTCGGCCTTGAAATCATAGCCAGCCTGTTGGATAACCTCAGGGGCCATCCAGAACGGGGTGCCAACAAATGTGTTCCGCTGCGACTTCATGTACGTCAGCTGTGCAGCGACGCCAAAATCTGCAAGCTTGACCTTGCCCGTCTCGGACAGCAGCACATTTGCAGCCTTGATGTCACGGTGAATCTTCCCCTCGGAATGGAGGTATTCGAGACCTAGCAGCAGTTCCCGGCAGATGATGGCAATGTGGACTTCATTGAAGGCGCCCGGTTTTAGCTGGACACTGTTAGCACGGGCGGCAACGGGCGCTGCAAGCTGTCGCGAGGTAACATACCAAGTCAAGACAGGAGCCGCCTCCCAGATATTCCATGACAATCCATAGCTTGTGGCCTCGCAGAAAGCTCGCCTTGTATTGCGTGACGTAGCTGCTGGCGCATGTGCTGAGCACCGAGATCTCCTGTTGGATTTCCTGGATGTCATCCTCGCTCGACTCGAGATCAATCTGTATCGCAACACAAAGTCAATCGCAATTCCATGAGTCCGGAGCGAAGCAAAAGCAACAACTTACGTGTTTAATTGCGACCGTCTCCCCTGTCGCTTTCTCAATGCCCTTATACACGACGCCAAAGCTGCCGCCTGCATCACCAATGATCAGCGAAACTATTTCCACTTGTAAAATCAAACTCGGCGCATCGTTGCGACTCACGTCCGAGCTCTTCCAGCACCTGGTAACGGCTTGCAACTCCTTCGTCGGCCATTATTGTCGTAGCTTGCTTCGTGATGCAGCGAAATTAGGGATCCGCCCACAACATGCGATGAACCGGTGGAGAAAGCTGGGGGGAAACAGAGGGGCAAGACAGCCGAGTGTGAGGGCGCACTCGTTTGGCCGGGAACGGGGAAGAGAGCGAGGATGTTGGCGATGGGTTCCTGGCTGCAGACAAAGTTCTCTTGTGTATCTTGTCGCCGGCCCGTGCCTTTTCCTATTAAATTAGCATTCCGTAGACAATGTGTGCTGCTGGAGCTCGGCGCTGTGGTTGTCCGGGTGCTGCGCCCTCGGCACGGGCCATTGTTTACTTTGGAGAATGGAGAATGCGTTTGTCGGGCCGGTCCAGGGTACTTGATGAGCCCGGTCTTTCAGTCCGCAATTGTGCTAGCTCAGGTGCCGACTCAGCTGAAAAGCGACGAGCGAAGTGAAGCCGCGAGAATCCCGAGCTGCGCGCAATTGACAGAAAATATATGAAGGTTTTCCCATCTGGCACGACTAATACCATGGTGCGCATGTATGTATTTTAGTGACAGAGTACAGCGCAGGCTTGCTGCGATGCAACCCCAAGTTTTTAGGGGTCTCGAGGACCAAAACCAGAGGCCGCTGCGAGCGTTTGCTTCAGCACTCTATCAAAACGCGCACGGACCAATCACGGATCAGCACCGGCATTTGAGGTGGCATCCAATGACATGCCTCTTGGCACCATTCGGGACAAGTGGGGCTGCGGGCCGTGTGGGGCTGCCGTTGCCCCTCGCAACCGTTGTTCACCGACACAGGAGCTTGGGCCTTTCCCATCGCCGGGCCGCTGGCTCAGCTTTCGCTATCCCGGCTCGTGCCTTCCCAGGTTTGTCTTATAACTCGACTTGAGGTTGGGTCAAATTTCACACACTCCACGAACTGTGGGGGAAACTAGGCCACACCCCGTCAATTTTCTACCACAGCGCAGCATCGCGACTGCCGGGCTCCCTGTCGCTCATCAATCTCGTCTCCCTCCTTTTGCTTGGATGGGGGCCTTTCTCCATCTTGCAACTCCACAATCGCTTGCCGACCTCCGAGCAAGCGATTCTCGAGTTTGGTGCCGTCATAGCCCACTTGTTATGCCCAAGCTGTAATCGACATTACCTTGCAATTACATCACTTCATAGTACACTACTCAGTCAACAGTCAACATCATCTACCGCAGCAGCGACTTGGAGCGCTACATATATCTGCACAATGGCCCCGGCACCGCCACCGCTGCCAACACGTTTCCCGTGTTGGGTTCGGGCAGTGTATTCATGGGGAGGAGAGGTGCGTTTGTTTTGTCTCGAAGCGCACGACATGCTGTATCAACTCAAGCTGACCGCAACCCCACCGTCACTAGTCCAAACGAGACCTCGGGTTTGTCGAAGGTGATCTGATCGAATGTCTTAACGCCGGCGATGGCTCATGGTGGACGGGCAGATTGTGGCGGGATAGGAGAGCAATTGGGTTGTTTCCATCCAACTTCGTCGAGGTGCTGCCAGAAAACTTCCGCCCAACCAGCAGATCCATCAGCCCCTTACCCGGCAGCACCACGCCCAGCCCGAGAAATAGCCCTCAGAAATCCAAAACTTTCCGCAAGCCCTACGAGGCCTATTCCAAAGCCCCGCACTACACGACAGCCAAGACCCCAGAGACATTCAAGGATGGCGCAGTCCGGCCGCGCGAGGCTTCGGCGAGCCCCTCTGCCAATGCCAGCCCAGCTCACAGCACGCATCTCGGGCGAGACATATCCCCTTCGCAAACCCCAAGTGTGCTGCTGGCTGGGAGAGATCCATCTCCTGCAAGGCTTCCTGGTGGGATGATGTCGCGGGATGCGTCGCCATCACGCGCTCCTACCCCTTCGAGAGTTCCTAGTGCTAGCTCCAGGGGGCCGTCGCCAGCACCATCCTACGTACCATACCGGCCGCCTCAACCTCGTCAACACGCGTACCACCTAAGCCTCGACAGGACAGAATCCTATAGTCAAAGCCACCCTGCAGGAGATTCTCCCCCTCCTCCGCCACCGCCGCACAGATCAAATGTTCCAAGGCACGGTTCCCACATGTCTTATGACGAGGGGTACTATGGTGGACTGTCTAAGGAACACTCGGTACTATCGAGAGAGCGCTCCAATGCGTCGTACGAGCACAGATCGAGGCAGAACTCGAACGCGTCGTACATACCTTATGATCCCTCCAAGGCCTCGGGCTATCACACTCCTAGGGTACCGTCTCCGTGCCCTCCATCCCCTGGAGGAGTTGACGGCCTGACACCGTCCCCTCTAAGAGAGGCCATGGATGACGTGATGGAGCAACTCGATGCGCTAGGCGCTGGCAGAGAAGCCGAGTCTCCGGAGCCCGCTTTGGACCCTTGGTCCCCAGAATCCTTTGATATGGTACATCAGCAGTCGAGAAAGAAGCGAGACCAGCATAACCGTCCCCAGACATCCATGGGCATACCGCACCAGGTCGACGAGGGCTACGAAACGTATCCTGGCAGCGCTCAATCATCCCAAGAGCCGACTCACCACGGCAGCTACCAAGAGCAGCCCCTGCCGCAGCTCAGCAACTACGTCGAGAGAATGGAGACGAGGCTCAGAAACATGCACAAGCAAAATGCGAGTATGGTGGGTGTGAGCGAAGGTCCGACTCCGCCGCCAAAGGGTCAACTATTCGACAGACCAAAGTCCTCCATGGACATCCACGCCCAGCCAGAGCAGAAACTCCGTCAGAAAAAATCGGCCTACGAAATCAGCCGACAGGTTCTGAACAGGACCTTCACCACCAAAACCAACTCGACAAACAGCTCATCGGGAACCCAGAGCACCGAGCGGAGCTTGATGAGTGGCGTCTCGGCTGGTGGCATCAGTGCAACGAGCGCTGGGAGTCTCGCAAGGAAAAACCGGAGTCGGGCGCAAAGCGCCCTGGGTATGCGAGATCTGGAATCGGATCGCCCAGAGACACCCTTTACCGGTGTTACATACCACAGCAGCCATGCTTCGGGCGAGCAACGGTCCAAGTCGCAAATTGGATTTCACGACGACGCCATGCCAGGACTGGGTGGCCTCGTCCAACCCAAACCCAAGAAGCAAAACTTCATCAAGAGGATCCTCGAGTCTGCCAAGACCGGCGTTGCGAGCACTAGGGGCAGCATAGCCGCTGCAGGGGCCGGATCTCTCCAGGCGGCCGCTTCAAACCGCTCCACCCCTGCTCTTCCGTCTCTTTCCGGAACATCCATTTCTATCAAGAAGGGGCGCGAGCCTGCAAAGGAGATGGGACTTGGCGCGGCCGTAGACTGGGTCCAGGTCCGGCGGGATGTGAACCGCTCTAACTCGCTGAGCCAGAATGAGCGAGTCGAGAGAAAGGAAAGGTGCCAGATGCTCGACTACCCGGCCCTCGACCCTGTGGACGAGCTGTACAACGGCATCGATGGAGACGAAGGAGCCGATGGCATGCCCGTGACTGAGCCGATAAACTTCGCAGCCATTAACCTCAGCCAGGTAGACAAGAACTCGCGCTTCCTCGCTAACCTCCCGCCAACCACGACAGTAATAACGCTGGCCACCACGTACGTCTGCCGACCGTACCGCAGCGACGTCCAGCGTCTCCGCGCAATCTTCACTTGGGTTTCCGAGAAGATCTGCTGGGAAGAGGATTTCGACGGGCCCACGGATACGCGGCGGGTCATTCAGACGAAGCGGGCATGTGCTGAGGAGTACGCAACTCTAGTGCTGGAGATGTGCGCTGCAGTTGGCCTCACCTGCGAGATTGTCCGCGGGTACTTGAAAACTCCGGGAGAGATTCCCGATGTCAATGTCATGCCCCGGTCTAACCACTGGTGGAATGCCGTGTTGGTCGACAACGAATGGCGGATAATGGACTGCTGCCTCGCCAGCCCGTCTAACCCTCGACGGGCTCTCTATTCCAGCGCGAGCAGCTCGAGTGCCGACCCCTGGTGGTTCCTAGCTCGTCCGACCGAGATTTGCTGGACGCATATCCCGGAGCACCACGCACAGCAGCACATCTGCCCGCCGGTTGCTCATGAAGTCCTTCTCAATCTTCCCTGCGCCTGTGCACCGTTCTTCAAGAACGGATTGCAGATGGTTGACTATGACACGTCGCTCACTCGAATCGAGGACCTGGAGATGGTGCACATAAAGTTCAATGTACCCGCTGATGTCGAAGTGGCCGCCGAGGTTGAGGTGCGCGGCTACTCGCGGGACTCGGACGGTGATTTCTTCGAATCCGGGGAGACGATCAAGAAGCGCGCTCTTGCCCAAGCCGAATGGTTTGCCGGCGTCAAGCGCTACACGGTCAAGGCCTTGCTGCCCGGCGACGAAGGAACTGGCGTGCTCAAGGTCTACGCCGGCAAGCGGGGGCTTATGCACAGCATCAAGGACATTCCGCACCCGCTCGCGTTTGCTCTTCCCATCATCCACACCGGCGAGAACCCGCCGTACGAGTTTGTGACGCGGCACCCGACACCGCACGCACAGCGTCACGACATCTATGTCGTCCAGCCGCAGTGCCAGCGTCTCGCGCTCAACAACACCTTCGTGTTTGCCATCCGCCAGCACCCAAGCTCGGTCGCTAACAACCCCATGGCCCCGTCATCCAACCCCGGCGGTACCAGCCCCATTCCGTTTGCGCGGCCCAGCAGTGCGATGAGCATGACGAGTAGCGCGGCCGGCTCAAACCCGAGCACGGCTGCTACTTCGGTTAGCACCTCCAGCGCCAGCGGCAATTCCCGGAAACCGGCTAAGCTGGCCATCCAAACGCCGGGCGGCAAGATCCTCAGGCTGATGCGCAAGGAGGAGAGGCGCGGAATTGGAGGCGTCCTCAGCGGGAAGGCCTCCCAATCAGGCATCAACCTCCTCGGCGAGGAAGAGGCCGGTGATGGCGGCGTGTGGGAGACAATCATCAAGTGCTCCCAACGAGGCGTCTGGCGGGGGCTGGTGTTGGCCGACCGGACCGCGAGGTGGTGTGTCTTTGCCGAGTGGGTTTGTGAAGGATAATCCTGTTTCTTTCTGCCGTCAAGGTATACCCCTGGTCTTCTTCTTGTTCGGTCTTCTAATTTGGTCACTGTTCTGGTGGGTGGGATATCGCCAAGGGGTTGGGCTATCCAATCTTGCTGCTTCGAGGATCCCGGGCACCAAGCGGATACAGCCCTGGTTTGCTCTGATTTTTGTTTGCATATGTGTACGGGAAACTGTTCTTTGTAATGGGCCATCTTCTCTTGTTTCGATTCACATAGCCGGGCGCATAGCAGACAGGCACAGCGAGCGAGCTTGGGATTGCACCTAGGGGCGTTTTGCAACTAAAGTTTATTTTAATGGGCCTTGTCATTATAAAGTTGGTGATGGATGTTGGATGGATGGATGTAAGGTTAACTGGCTGGCGATGGCTCGAGGTATTGTGGATGGGCATGGATATGTGGGTATAGAAGGTTGTTGTGCTGGGCTGGCCAGGACAGGACAGAATGGGGAAAAACAGCTTTTCAATTCGCATCTTTGTGTGTGCAGTTGATGAGGAGTGTCTATATTGTGTGTAAAGTCTTGGGTGATGGAAAAGGGGTCGTTAGGTGTCTGTAGGTATTGTACAACAGCTGCCGACTCTCGCGGATCCGCCCGATGTGACGATATCAATGGAGATCGAATGCAAATGCACGCCCTAGAAATGACTCGTGCTCCGCTTTTCCACACTCTTTACAACTTCTTGACGCCACTCCTGGATAAAAGGTGATGGAATTTTGAACTGTTCCTGCTAGACCCAATAACTGAGTTGGCTGTTACAGGACAAGATAATTCATCCGCGAATTTCCACTCGTCACCACCACTGACTCGCTCGTCATCACTATCATCATCGTTAGCATCATCATCATCAACACTACCTATCACCCTCATCTACCCGCAAAAATGGCAACTCAACCGCCAACCATCGAAACTAACAACCTCACCTACACCTTCCCCAACTACGACACGGGCGTCTCCAACATCACCATCTCCCTGCCCGCCCGCTCGCGCACGCTACTAATCGGGGCCAACGGCGCGGGCAAGACCACTTTGCTGCGGCTGCTGGCGGGCAAGCGCATGGCGCCCGCCGGGTCCATCCGCGTGGGCGGCGTCGACCCGTTCAAGGACGGGCTCGAGGGCGTGACGTACCTGGGACTCGAATGGGTGCTCAACTCGGTGGTGCGGGCGGGCGACGTCGGGGTTTCCGAACTGTTGTCGTCGGTAGGCGGGGATGCGTTCCCCGACAGGCGTGATGAGTTGGTGAGTGTCCTCGACATTGACACGGCCTGGCGCATGCACGCCGTGTCGGACGGCGAGCGCCGCCGCGTGCAGCTCGCCATGGGCCTGATCCGCCCCTGGACGGTGCTGTTGCTCGACGAGATCACGGTTGATCTGGACGTGTGGAGCCGGGCGCAGTTTTTAAGCTTTTTGCGCCGCGAGACGGAGACGAGGGAGTGTACCGTTGTATATGCCACGCATATCCTGGATAATCTCGCCGGCTGGCCCACACATCTCGTGCACATGCACCTGGGCACGGTCAAGGGCTGGGGCCCGGCTGAGGAGCTGCTGCGGCGCGAGCTTGACGAGGTGGTTGCTCGGGAGGAGGAAAAGGAGGAGGAGGAGGCTATGGTGGGCGCCGCCAAGGGGAATAGTAGGCTGGGCCAGTTGGTGCTGAGGTGGTTGAGGGACGATTTGCGCGAGCGCGGGCCGAGAAGCCAGCACCGGGTTCAGAGGGGTCCCGAGGGGTGGACTTACAGTAGCCCTGGCATTGGAGGGTACGGGCTTGAATCCAAGGCAGCAATGGAGGAGGACCGCGATTGAGGAAGCTTGAGGGAGTCAGGCTTTTAGGGGGTAGGTAGGGATCGGGGTAGCTGCGTCTGTTTTATTTCTGTCAACTGGAAAGGGGTTCGGTCTCGCGGGTAGGTGGCTTTAACATGATACCCAGGCGGCATTTAACATGGCGTTTGCTTCGAGGAGAGAGACGGTCAAAAATATTGATTTATTTCTAGTTCAATTGGGGTATCTTCAGTGACATAATTGCCGGCCTCATCCTTTCCTCGTCTTCATGAGATTTTTCATCGTATTGTACATCAGCTCGGGAATGCCCGGGAAGCCTTTCGCCTCAAGATATCCTAGGACGCCTGACCTATACTCTTGCCAGGGCAGCCTCAGCCCGCCTCTATTAGCCAGCTGGCTCAATGAGGTCTGGGTGACCGGTCCGGTGTGCCTGAGTCGCACATTGGTATCCGCGTCTTCCAGCTCTCTGACGTATGAGATGGACTGTAGGCACAGAATAGGAGAGTGCGACAAGCCAAAGATAAACCCCAGAGACAGGTCCGGGTCTGTTCGTCGCACGTACGACGCAAGGACTGGCTGGACGGATTGCGGTATACGGCACCCTTGAGCGTTGGTGTCCGTCGTCGCAAATGCGCGGCCGCGCCACAAGCAGTTGCACAGGTCCATCAGGAACCCGTTGAAGGAATTGATTTGCTCGCGCTCGCGTGGCGTCAGCTGCCGTGCCACGGACGGAGACGTAACAGCCTCCCAAGCACGCTTGTAGATGGCGAGTATGCCGCACAGCCGGGACACGACTGCCAGCGAAGGGCTGAAATGCAACAGGTAGACGAGAAGGGGGGGCGGGATTGTGATGAAGACGTGCTGTAGTAGTGGCGGCTTGGCGTATATGGCCGCGGTGGATTCGTAAAAGTCGAGGATGTCAAGGTAGACGCCAACGGTAGGTGAGGTTTGGGTAAGCGTTAAGGCGAGTTTGTTGACATGCTCAATCAGGTCAGTAACACAACCCACTGGCAGGGAGACAAAAGGTTCTGAAGCCTCTATGGCTATTGTCCAACGTCGGACCAATAGCGTGTAGAATTTCAGAAGCGACACCTGACACGCTGCGGTGCCGTCCAGCATCGAATCTTCAAGAGGCTGTAGTATCTGATAAAGTCCTATTGACCTTGTTAGAGCCACCACTTCGGACCCATGGAGGAGTATTTTACGTTGAAAGTCCGTCATAGGGACGAAACTCAAGGTTTCGAGAACCATGTCCCGCTTATCTGAGCCGTCCCAGACCCTCAGGAACTGGCCGAAAAAGGTAAGCAGAAGCGGTGGTAACATCTGCGATCGCAATTAGATCTTGAGAACAAGCAATCTTGGTCATGCCGCACGAACCTTCACCCTAAGCACATAGTCATGCACCACCTCAAGCATGTCGGCTAAGAGATCTGAGTCAGCGTCTCCGCCAGCAACATCGGCTAAACATGCCATCAGCCAGTTGCTGATGCGTGAAGATGCCTCGGCGTCTGGCCGGAGGAGCAAGAACTTTTGAAGGAGAGGGTCAGCAAAGACGGCCACGAGCTGTGTAGGCAGCTCGATTTTGTCTAGTTGTTTCACAAAGGTCTCGGCGCTGTCAGTCTCCTCCAACGTGACGGAGTTCTGGAATTCGTCAGCGGCCTGGTTTCTAGATCTCGAGGCTGATTAATGTCCTTACCTCTTGAGCATGCAGAGTATGTACGGTGGGGAACATGGCTTTCGCGCCTTTCAGACGGCTGCCGAGAGCATGGCTAACAGCAAAGCCGTTCCTAACGGCCGTGCCGTCGTGGCTAGCAGAATGCTGCTGCTGAATCTCGTCGAGCCTCGCGCACCATTGGGTGTCAGGATGCTACGGCCGTCAGCCCAAAAAAAAACTTGAGAAGTTGCTAGGACAGCCATACCTTGAAAACCGCGGCTCGGCCCTTGGTAACCTCGCCCACAATAATTTCAGGATAGTAGTTCTTGAAGACACGCAGCAGACCCGTCAAATGTGGGTCACCGCCGGTTTGCCGGGCGAGGTTCAAGCTGCAAAGACGCGATTAGCAACTCCGGATATGACTTTCGTTTGCGAAATCATGGATTCTGCTTACATGGCCTGTATCCGAAATGGTCTCACATGCTTCCGCCTCGTCACCAAGGCAAGGACATGGCAGAGCTGGGGTCTTGGGAGGGATTAGTGAAGCCTGTCACTGCTTTAACACGCGATGGTGACGCTGACCTGGACGGACTTACCTGATGGCTGCGGTATCGAGCAGATTGAACAGCACGGCATATGCCTGCGACAGAACGGCCGGGTTTTCCAACAAGTGGTACACCATGACAAGCCATCTGAGAAACAGAGCCTGGAGTGGCAGGGACGGCTTTAGGTGGCCGTGGCCCAGGGCGCCAACGAAGCGTAAGACGGTGTCATCGCCGACCTTGGCTGACGGATACAGGTTTCGAACAAGGACTGCGAGGCTGGCCTGATCCAAGTGGTTGCGAATAGTCAACAGGTCAACAAGGCGGATCAGCTCATGCGGGAAAGCGCCCCTTTCGTAGAGGATTGCGGCCGCCCGCTCAATGGTCGATTTGATGCCTGTTTTGCGTTGTTTCGCGGGCAATTTCGAGGCTGCCTGGATCATCAGCTCTTATTCGTTTTCCTTATCAAAACACTAGTACCACCTACCTGCCTCGAGATCCTCTATCAAGTCATCGAGATTATCCGAGGACATCCCTTTTCTTTTCTTTTCCTTTTTCTCGAGTATGACGGCGATTGATATGGCATGTCCTTTGACACCGAACGATATGCGTTGTGCCAAGTAAACACGGACAGCGTCGTATCCTGAGTGCGCAGTTAACACAAGGATCTCGGAACTTTTAACGCGTCTAGTTGTACGGAGTAGAGCGTATTTATTGTATTGTATTGTAGCGTATTGTTACTGTATCGTTTTCACGTTCGAGCATCATAATGTTGCATTCTTGCCGCTTTGTAATACTCGTATACACGACTCGACAGAATGCTGTGTAACACTGCTTTGCTGTGTGGGCCAGACAGGTCAATTTTGTAATGGTAATGGGTGTGAAGTTCCTGCTGAAAACCCCGCGCATAGTCCCATAATGCTGAGGGATGAGGTGTAATGCAGTGTAAATGCCTTCGATACCGGTTCCTAAAAGTGTCATTTCGGGCCTGTTTCGTGCTACCAACCTCTACCTAGTCCGCTCCTTCCGGCCCGGACTTTCACTGGTTTGTCAACACTGTAATCACGGACTGGCAAGGTGTTGGTGTGACGCAGCACGCCTCCCGGGGAGAAATGCTCTCTTTCAAGCAGATTCGGCTTGATTGCCCCGACTTTCCTCAATCTGATTTTGGCAACATTTTGAGATGGTTACACAACGCCCCCACGCAGCCTTGCTTCTCCTTCCAACCTTGGAGGAGTTTGGCTCAAAGCCTTGAACAACTGCAGGGAACTAACTGCATGTCGGTCGTTCTTGCCCGTTGGCTGAGGCTCTCGGTCACCAACCTACTTACTACCTACAGCATCGTTCTTACTCTTGCTGACTTCCGTCACTGTGTTGTTGGGTGTTGGAGATTCCCGGGACGTTCCTCCCCCTGGACACGGACCAATTGCCTGAGCTTCTCGCCTCTTCTCGTACGACCCGAGCACCTTTTGAACCGCAGCGCTATTATCTATCGCATGGAGGTCATGCTCATTTTCCCAATGCGACAGGCAAATGTGCCACGCCCCTCGACTCTTTGGCCAGCGAATCACACACGCCACTTTGACAGCACAGCATGTCTCTGCTCACATGTTTAACCCGACATAGACCCCAATATCCGTACAACAGCGAAACTTTCCTTGTGTAACGCTTCCATATGTGGCCCGCCCCCGGATGCAGTAGCTCGAGAGCAGGTCTATGTATGAACATAGCCGACTTTGTTGCGCGCCCCCAATGTCATTCGTGCTCAGCGTTGCCGGCGTTTGCGCTTGCCCAACACAGTTGGTATGAATGTATGACCTCTCCTGCTGCTCAGGACCATAACCGAGTCTTAGCAAGAAGCATACCGTCGGCCGACAAGCCACCGCTCGTCCAATGACCACCTGCCGTCAAGGTACATACATACGCAGGATCATCCAGCGACCAAAAGACTCGCAGTCAACCTCAGACGCATAAACGATGTTTAAGCCCTTGAAATCTCCGGAGCGGCGGTCGAAGGAGTTCGGGCCGCTCGGCCTTGCGACACACCGGTTGACCGAAGACTGGCCGTGCGGCGTTTGGCGTAAGTTGGGTCCTTAGCAGCAACAGCAGCGGCAAACTAAGCCTCGGCTGCGGCTGTTCAGGAATCAGGAGTCCAAGATCAGCCAGAGAGTCAAAAGAGATGGCTAAGCTGGCCGCCTGGACTACCTACTTCCTCGTTGTCACACACACCCACATACGCACACGCACATATACACACACGTCAAGTTCTGCAATATTGTAGACAAGTGGCAATCTGCTCTACTACCTAATCATACATCTGCCGCTGCCGACACGGCTTGCTCTTCTGTGCACCCCCAACCTGGGCCGCGGCTGCTCCCATTGGACCCGAGCTAGGCTACATGAATCCTTCAGCCGAACCTCAACTGTACTGTACCTGCTCCTCGAGAACCAGCTGCCCACTGGAGGCATAACTCTCGCAAATGTCCGTCGGCCGGTGCCACTACGCATTGTCCCCGCTCATCTCGCTCATCGAGGCTGTAAAAGCCCGGCCACTTGGATCTCACATCCCCGGCGCCACTCAGATGCTGGGTACGCTCTAGGGGACCATTTGCGCACCTTCGAAGCCATGTCATGACGTGACTTTTTTTTTTTTTTAAAAAAAAAAAAAAAAGAACAAAATAGAAGCCAAAAAAGTGCTGGTAAGTGAGCGGACTGAATACATTTCACCCCTCCCCTGCCCCCTCCCCCTGAACCATTCACAGCACCACTCTATCACTACCAAACCTTATTCTTATCGCAACTCGGAATAGTCCACTGACCAGACGAAGATCGAAACGTTTTTATTTTTGATGAGCTCCATGGGCCTTCCTCTCAGTGAAACCCGCTCGAGGAAAATGGACGCCACAAGCCGGCGAGGAGTCACAGTCGTACAAGACTCGCTTTCTCAACTTCCCATTTCAAAACAGCTCAAGGATGGGGACATTATCCTGCTCCTGACGCCCGGTGTTGCCCCGGAAGTGAGTCCGTTGAACTACGATGTCACGAAGCCACCGAGCGACCCCTTTGAACCTCTAGGGAAGGCTCTAGCCAAGCGCCACCCATGGGTTCGTCATGTCCCATATCTTCCCCGCAACGGCATCACAGGAACCCACGTTGTGCACATCAGATTAGCGTCTACCGTGATCTTCGTTATCTCCGGCCCTCCACGTCACGGCCAGCGCTCGCAGGTCTCTCTAGCCGAGATTACTCGATCCGTGTGCGAGCACCGGCCTCAGATCATCGTGACCTGCTGCAGCATTCAAGAGCTGGGTCCAATCGAGACGGCCTTCCCGACAATCCTAGAGCTGCCTAGCTTTGCACCGTCTGATATGGAAGCTGCCGCGCAACTCATGTTTTCCGAGCCGAGGAAACGAAGCACCACAGAGCCGAACCTGCACAATCTCATCCTGGCCCCCAAGGCGTGGCCTGTCGAACGTTGGGACGGGAATCGCGACATATCGGCAACATTCGACCTGTGGCGTCAGTGTCTCCCCGAGGCGTTCCACCTTGGCCGCTACCAACTTGAATCGCTGCTTCGCCGCGACGGATACGCCATGCATTACGTTGTTCGAGAACCAGGGACTTCCGAGCTTCTCGGCTTCTGTGCAACATACACCACCTATGCTGATAGCGGAGGCGAGCGTTTGATCGGTTCCGTGGGAGCGCTCCTCGTGCGTCCGTCTTACCGGCAGCGAGGGATTGGCTTGAGCCTGCACGATCATGCTTTGCGCCAACTGACCAAGACTCGCGGCGTTTGCCGACTGCAGCTGGGAAGCACATTTCCTCGACTTCTCTATGGACTGCCGGCCGACACGCCCTGGGAAGATTGGTTTCGGCGGCGTGGCTGGACGATTGAGCCCCCGCCAGCAGCACCAGGCAGGGGACTGGAAGCTTGCGATTGGTTTTTGAGGTTCAGGGATTGGCCCGCGACCGGTCTGACACCATCGGGCTTAAGCTTCCGGCCTTGCGAGTTCGCCGAATTTGACATGGTGCTGGAATTTGTCGAACATGAGTCGAAAAGAAAGGACAACGTAGGCTGGTACGATCAGTATGCCAAGCTCGCGAACACGATGAACATCAGAGACATTATCGTCGGTGTCGAGGGAGACAATATTGTCGCAGCAGCCTTAACATACTGGGGAAACACTGGCAGTCCCGTGGCGGAAGATCTTCCCTGGGCCAGCACCATTGCAGTTGACGTGGGCGGTGTCACATGCATCTGTATCAGCGGTGGGTAGCCCATTCCGGAAGTTCTCAGCCCAGACCTGGGACCGCGAACACGAACACGCTGACAGCCGCGGTGTATTAGTCGACGAAGCGGACATGCGGAATAAGCGAGATGCCATCATGATCAGACTTCTTGACAGCTGCATTCATATTCTGGCCCAAAAAGGGATGAATAGCCTTCTTATTGACGCTGTTAAAGGAGGAGACGAAGGCTTCCAATCTATGGGTGAGCACCTGTACAAACATCCAACTTTGTAACCGTCTATTGACCCCAATGTAGGGTTCCAAAAGGTTGCAAAATACAGAGATGTATGGCGAGACGTCTGAAACTTGCTCTGTACTGGAAGTCTCCGAAGAAGAGCAATATCCAGAAAGGTCTTGAGCCAGCAAGGCTGTGTGACGCCAGAACCGATGCAAGTTTAGATCCCAGTACTCCTAGCGAGGACTGGGCACGACGCATTGGTCCATAAGATCCTGTCAGGGATTGGGGGATTGGGAAACTCTTACTTCGGGCATTTGGTTCGGAATGGTCCTGGAACATCCTGTCTTGTGGGAACCAAGATTGACATGTTTCGAATCATCTTCGGTTAGCTGCAACCAGTGCTCAGAAGATCAACGACCGGGTTCACCCTGGGGCCCGCTCCGAGCCGTCTGGTCACAGCGGAAGTCGATAACAGCATGAATATGCATTTACTCATGCCGGCTCGCCAGGCCTTCTTGCAGAGCGAGATGTTCTGGCTTTGGTGTACGGGAAAGTCCAAGCGAGAACCCAATTCCTGCAGTAAGCAGCTAGCAGATCAGCCCTACGGCACTAGGTCCTCGACACTTGGTTTCAAGCGACTGGCAAAGCTCGGCATCAATCTGACCCATGACTAATTGAGCATGCTGTCCCGCCTTACCGTCTTGACACGCGACAAGAGCCGGAACTGGAGCTCTCTGGCTACACGTACGATACAGTACACTGCTGTATGTACGAAGGCCCCCGGCAAACCCGCTTGTCGGCAACTACCGGTACAATATGGAACGGTATGGCTGCCCGCCGGTTCACACTACACGTGTACCTCCTCAGGAGGAGGCTGGCGAAGCCAGGATGAGCATGTCATTGCTCCCATACCCGATCGCCATTAACGTTAGATAGCGCAATGAGCGACCTGGGTCCGATTGCTGGCCAGTAACAGGGTCGCCATCTCCGGATGGTGCTGTTGACCTGTATTCGATGACCTTTGGTCCGTGAAACCCAAGCCGTTACATGGTCATCTACAGGCTTTCCCACGCAATTGAGTTAACCACGAGACGCAATCGCCCATGCCCCTTCCACAGCAGCTCTTCATCCTTGTGCCTTGCAAGTCCGAGGTGGCGAAAGTACAGCATACGTTTGTGCACATTCTAGTTGCCTACATACTGTACGGCTCTCCCCCCGGACGAATCCAGGATTTCAAACCCTTTCCCAGGACTGCCCCCCCTCCGCAGAGCTAAGATGCATCCGATCCCCCACTGAATCCTTCGAGCTACGATGCTGCAATGCACGACAAGGCACATCAGTCCGGTTTGCCCAGTCCGGCTTACTCGGCTTGGCACAATCTGCTCTGCTTACACTATAAGAGCGGGACCGGCAAAACAAACGGGTCGGTCTCTTACTTGCATGCTGGCTAGCAACCAGCACACCTTGCCCACGGTTTAAGCACAACGAAGCGGACCGCGGACCCCGGCCGTCCCTCGAGCGGCTGCCGCACTAGCATGTGCCGCCTCGACGCATCCGACATGCTTCAGGGTACCCAAGAATGCCTCTAAATGTGGTGAGATGGTACATAACGGGTGATGGTCTAACAAAAAGAAAAAGGGAAGCGTGGAGGCTGTGAATCAAAGCCCCCACGAGATGAGATATATTGGCAGAAGATAAGTCAATAAGGCGTGCCATCCTCGGTTCGAGGTCTTTCTTCTTTCTTCTGCTTTCTCCTGGCTCCTTATCTCATGTGGCACTTAAGATTCTGAATGGTTTTCGTACAGAAGGGGAACGTTCACTTGTGCTGCCAGTCCTTTTGCCTCATCACGGTTTTGGTGTCAACAAGAACCCCTGACGAGGCCAGCCAACCAAATAGTGTTTGAACACAGAATGTGCTCTCAGACAGGGTGTAGTGTCTTGCACACTGCGTTCCTGCACGCTACTGTGTATACATTTGATGTCATGGGCATCGGCAATGGCCCCCGGTAGTTTGCTGCGACAGGGTCTGTGTGTGCAAGTACAGTACTGTGAATGTGTTGTCACGAGGTCTGAAATCTTTGCGAAACCGGCATGTGTGTAGACCCTCTACATGATGTGCCTACCGGTAGTTATTCTCACCTCACGTCACTCCTGCCCACCTTTCTCCAATCTGTACTGTGGTGGCTCCTTGGGGTGCGCTCAAGCAGGTTGTCCGCGCAAGGACCTCCATCTTATACACTACTCGATATCTCACAACCCATAGTAAGTAGTTCACCTTTCATTGCCTTCACAGTCAACACCATTCAGAGGAAACATCACCGAGTCCAGAACGACACGGCCCGCTCCGTCCCATAGAAGATGATTATATTTTGTGTAGTATAAGCATGGCTCAAACCGGGCAAATATGTGATATAAGTATTGTATGTACAGTACATACCATACTCTACTCAAAGTCTCTGCTGGCCGTCCAAATCCTGTCTTGCAGCGCCTCAGCTGCACACACGGACAGTGAACCAGCAGGTCCAGCACAAACCCCCCTCCGCATACGGTACATCTCAGTCATCTCACACACCGCTCATCGTTAACCATGCAAAAACCAAAATTCCCATCCAATTCACACCTCACACACTGCAGCCCTGAGCTTGGCGGCCGCAAACCCACCTGTCTGTTCCAGCGGTTTTGTGTAACGTCAAATGTAGGTTGCTGCTAAACACCGCTCAGCTCACCACACACCTGTGAACCCACCTCATCCATGTATGTACATACATATGTTGTACTGATGTAGGTGGGCGTCCCTAGTCAGTCCTGATATCACTACACTTATCATAGATTTACATACATACCTATATATCTGTGATCATGTAATAGAAGATACCCGTTGCAAGATAGTGCCCCTTAAGTGCATATGAAGGTCGAGCCAACGGGGTAATATGCCCCAGGTCGACGAGGGGGACAGGCATACATATGCAAACACCTTATATTCGTTCGAGTAGCGCGACCCAAAAAGAGCCATGGTATGTGTCTGTACAATAGAGCAACTAGACCCATTCATTCTGTAACAGGCAAATAATATCGTTGGCCTACTCATAATCTACATACGACAGTGGACCGGGGAAAAGGGGGAGGATTCACCCTCTGATTCCTCTCGGGCGCTGTTGCTCTCCTATCTCCGGCTGCTGTGATCTTCCATCTGAGACCTTCCAAGACCGAGACATCGGCGTTTTTATGCCAGTTTGAGGTATCTCTCCAGACCACGCCACCGAGGAAGGTCTGCGGTAGCAGGGGACCATCTACACTATCCGTATGTATGTACCTCAGCAGGCTACTGTATGTATTTGACCCTTTGCCACGTCTGCCCCCTATCCATGCGACCCAGACCTTACACAGTACATACCAAACAACGATCCTACACTAGATTGGGGGCGCCAATACCCTCTTCCAAGTTTTGTGCGCCACGTTGGCGAGGGGATGATGCAGTGGGAAGGTCGGCTATGCCATGCTCCCTCTCCTTTTCTCCTTTCAGAAGACTACGTACATACAGTACGCCCACAAGCCCCGTGATAGGACGCATGCTCGATGATTGACACCCCAATCCGAACCACAGCCCAGACAAAGAACATTACACTATGCCCCGTCCAATCCCATCATCATCCATCTGGAGATTTATTTATTTCCATTTTGACCAACCCAACCCAAACCAAACCCCATTTTGAGAAGCGCAGACCAACCCAATCCAAGCAATGCCCATTAACACACAAAAGTCCATAAAACGAAGGAAGAAGCTCAAGTCCACTTGGAGAAATCCACCGAATCCACCAACGCCTCGGCAGTGCTAGGCTGCTGCTGCATGAGCACCTCTGCATTCTCCGTCGTCGCCGTCGAGAGCATCGACGAGCGGTGCGACGTGGTCGTCTGGTCCGTGCTGGCGCTCGTGAAGAAGGTAGCCACCGACGACCGTCTCAAGCTGCTGAAACTATCGCGCACGCCGCTCGCCGGCCGCGATCCTCCGCCGCCGCCAACGCCTCCGCCAGCGCCAACACTCTCTCCGCTGCCGCTTCCGACGCCGCCTCCCACGACCGTGCTTCCTAGCGCAGGCTGGCTCATTCCCTGCTGGTGAAGCCCCAGTCCATGCCCGTGCCCGTGCCCATGCCCATGGGTACTCATGACGGGCAAACCGCCTGCGGCGACAGGGCTGAGGGCGGAGGAGGCCGGGGGCGGCGAGGGGGCGACAGCCGGGTAGCCGTGCGCCGTCTTTGGCCCGTAGCGTTCGCGGAGCCTGTTGATCTCTCTCAAACGGTTGCGCCACGAGGACACATGCTCGCCACCTTCTCGATTGGCCCAGACGAGGGAGAAGACCGAGGCGTTGAGCGCGAGCAGGCGGACGAAGCTGGGCAGCGCCTTGAGGCTGACCATCTTTGGCTCCGCGGCCGGCGAGATCTCGGGGAACCCCGGCTGGCTCATGACCTGGACCATGAAGAATGGTGACGGGCTGCTGCCGCTGCCGCCGGCCTTGCGCTCTTCCTGCCGCTTTCTGGCCATCTCCCGTGAGGCCAGAAACGAATACCGCGGCGCGGGCGTGATGACAATGTAGACGTAGTTGAACTGGGATGGGAAGGTGTCGAACTTGAAGGGCAGGCTCGAGTCGTTCCAGATGATGTTGACAAAGTCATTTCCGATGTGCCGCTTCTTCATGATGCACTGCGGGTCCGTCTCGAGATTGGTTGGCATTTGCGTCGTTACGTGGAACACAATCTCTGTCACGCGATCCCGCCAGCAATATGTGTACTGCCCGTCAATGTCGTTTTCACGGTCCAAACCCTGTGTGTTAAAGGTGGCCCCTTTCAGCCGAGTCAAGGGGCCTAGACCTTTGAGGAACTCCAGATAGTCAGGCCCGCCAATCGTGTTGGCAAGTATGTCCGCCTCGTTCGTTTGCCCCTCCTTGATGTAGATAACGCCAACTTTGTGCGAATCAACTGCCGAGTTGCGGTCAAAGTTGCGGATTGCTCGATCGACTGCCTCTTCGTCTGGAAGCGGGATAGGGCGGATCGCTGGATCGTATATCTGCGGCATCGGGGCCAACAGCTGCATTAACAGATGGCTGGGGAATATGGTGATGCCGTGCTGGAAGCGTCCTTCCCACGCCGCAGCATCGGACCCGTCAGGGGCAGGCTGGTTGGGTGTGGGGGAATATTCGACGCGGATCGCGAATGACGATGTGCCCGAAGGGTAGCGGCGCGTAATCTCGGCCCAGCCAGCCTCCTGTGCTTGACGAATCGTGATGATGCTGTTCCCAATGATCCAGCGCTTTTGATGGATCTCGCCAAAATACTCCTCGGTGAAGAGAGGATCTTGAGCTGAATCAGAGGCATCTGAGAAAGCCACACGCTGCATGAAATCTAGGGTAATCTGCGCTTGCTCCTCATTGCTCGCCCTTCCATCTACGTCGGTGAAGAGGTTCTTGGCGATCCAACCAATGTGGCCTGGCCGATCTGGCATCTTGACCGCAAGGAACCAGAATGTGATGACGTGGTACGCAAGAGCGTATACGTACTGTGGGAGATCGTCGGTGACAGGCTGTTGACCGAGGACATCCGGGTGGCTAGCTACAACGATGCTGGGGGTTGACGGCTCGCTAATGACGCTGCCTCGCAACGAGGGCTTCTTCTCACGCACGTATTGCAGGTATCGGATGCAGATGCCGAACACGATGCGATACTCATCCTCCCGGAAATTCGAGTACAGCGAGGGCAGCCGGCTGAGGCAGGCCAGGAACTCGAGGATGTGCATCGCCACAAACGGCTGGGTGATGACTTGCGACATCTTCTGCAAAATGGTAACGAGGGATTTGCTGACTGATAACGGCAGCTCGTGGCAGCACACTGAGAGGGCGTGGATGCATGTCTTTGCGGTCTTGTCTGTAATCCCATGTGTAAATGTTCTCACAATCTCGTCCTCGTCCATCTTCTGGAAATGCTGGTGGTAGCTTAGGAGGATAACGAGAGAGTGGAACAGGCAATTAGCCACATCAGTGCGACGAAGCCCCGATGAATTCGGCGGCTCCAGGAAGCTGTTCATGCGGATCATCTCGCACAGGAGACGTCGGAGCTCCTGGATATGAGTTATCGCATCTTTGAAGATGGGGTGGTTGGCGAGTTGCGCTGGAAGATGCACCAGTATGAAACTGTACACCTCCCAGTCGCATCCCTGGTGGAAGAGGCTCAACAATGCATCTAACCAGGACGTCATACCCAAAACAGCGTGGTCTTTTCCGCACGAGTCCCTTTTATGGGACAGGACCAGCCTGCTTGGCTTATCCGGTGGGGTTTCTGGCAACGCATCCGCGTCAGGTACCGACCAAAGCCTCTGACCTTGGTGAATGGTGGGTTTTGGAGTAGAGGCGGACCGAATCGGAATCCCCCGATCTGTCGTCTGCCCCTGGGTGAACGATATGCCCCGGGATGGCCTCGGGCCGCCGTGGTCTGCCCTCGACAACCTGGGCGGCTGAGCCGCATCATCCGCTAGTTTCCGCGCGAGGGATGACTCGGTCCGGTAAAGCACTCCAGCAAGGCTCTCGTTTTCGGTCAGCGTGGTAAGATAGACTTGATGCTCAGAATCGGCCCGGAGGCGAAATAGCATCTTCATAGCCGTGAGTCGAGCATCGACTTCGCAAGAGTTTGAGCGAGCAATGTGAACAAGCGCAGTGAACGCCTTAGCCGACTTTGAACCGTCAATTCTCATTCCACGGATGAAAATCTGGACATACCCCCTGGTCACCACGTTGGAAAGGCTCTGGTTCGCGAAGTAGACAGTTTGGCTGGAAGAAAAGGGCAGGGCAGTCCTGGGGGCTGCTAGCATGGCCAACGGCGACTTGGACATCTCCTTGGCAACCACGGCCTTGAACGCATCGAGAATATCATCAACGAGGCGAGTACCTGCGGTGCCGGCTACATCAACCAGAAACGCAACTGTTTCCTGGAGGACAAGCGTGTTATCCTCGGCTGCCAGCTCACAAAGTATCCGCTGGACAAGTTCAACGACCGACTCCTCTTGAACAAGGTCTTGGGCAAGATGGAGGAAATTGTGCACCTCGACCATGAGCTCCAAAGCACGGAGCCGAGTGAGCGGGTCTCGATTCCGGTTGAGATAGAAGCCGTCCAACACAAGGTTGAGATTCTTCTGCCAGTCCACCTCGGAGGGGAAACAACTCCGGTGCTCTTTGAAGTGTGCAATCACGAGACTGGCGGCGGAGTCGGAAAGAACATGGTGGACCTGGGTGAAGAACTCTATGCAATCGTCGCGCTGCAAGAATTCAGAACTCTCCTGAGTGAGCAGACTTTCTATCCTGCCGATCAGAAACTTTAACTGTAGCGCCACGCCATCCTCCGTTTCTTGTTCCTCTTTGGACCCTGGCGACAAGAGTGAGGCGCCGGGGTCTTTGGCAGGTGAGTAAACGGCCTTGGTCGCGCATTGCGCAGCCACCGAGAAGATTGCAGACCAGTGCTCTTCGGCTACTATAGGATTTACGCTGCCGTTGGGGCCATCGAACAGCGAATTGATCAGCTTCAAAACCTCGCTTGCTACCCTCGTTGAGCTGCTCTTGGAAACTGTTGCCAGCCCGTCTACGAGGAGCGCCAGCGGAACAGACGGATATCCCTTTTCAGCGGATTTGGACATGAGCTTCTTGAGGACCGAGAGGGCACCCCGGACGTCCCTCACCGAATCCTTCTCCTTGTCCTTCTCGGGCGCGCTAGGATATGTCCGTAGAAGGTCCAGTAATATCCTGACAGTCGACTGGCCATGATGTGATCGGCAAATGTTGGATATTGTGTGCCACGAGTCCTTTTGCAGGTTGGGAACGAGGCAGTGGACCGAGCTTAGGACCTGCATGCAGTCTTTCAGCTTGTCGTTCGGGATGGCGCCGAAGGTGACCACGGCATCAATGACGTTGATGCATGCCCTCAAATCATCTTCCACACTTGTGTTCATGCATATCCTGAGAAGTATGTCCATCAAAGTCCCTACCACGGCATCCGTGGCAAACTTGAAGTTGAATTTGATGACGTCCTTGATCAGCGTTATCAGCTGCGACAGGTTCTTGTCCTCCCCGGATGACAGTGCCTTGCCCTTGGAAGCCTTGCTACCCCCACGAGATGCCTGTCTCCGAGCGCTTCTCGCAGCCTTGTAAGCCTCCTGCAGCCATCGTGTGAGGAGCGGGAAGATATCATAGTAGAAACCGGAGACATTGCGGCCCCGATTTGTCAGGTCCTCGAGCGCAGCTAGCTGGAGGTGGAAGTCCTGGGGATGCACCGTGGCGGTCACAGTCTGAAAGTACTCGCGCCGCTCCAGGTCGGTAGAAGACGGATACTTGATACACTCGGTAAGGAGTTCCCATGCGAGGTGGCGAGCATTTGTCGGGTTTACCGGGTCGATTAGATCTTTGGCGGCGTACCAGATTTCGAGGACCTGCGAGCACATGTCAGGACGAGCTCCTAGAGTTGGCCTGGGTGACCCAAAAACTCAACACGCACAGGATTGAGGGGGAAATCGGATATGGCATAGCGAAGCGAGTTTGCGGCAGCTATCCGCTCTCCGAGTTGCCCATCCTTCAGACGCCCAAACAGCTCAATATGCTCTGGAGGGATCCCATTCACGGCGGGCGGTAGCGAGGTAATATCGGGCCGCTCGAGGGCATGTGACGGAGGGATAGGCGCGAAAGGCTGTTGGGGAGGCGGCGGAGATTTTGTCAGTTTCCCGCCGCCGCCGCCGAAGCCTTTAAAGACACCAGCTAAACCGCCAGTGCCCTTCGCCTCGTAGGGTGGTTGCTCGTCGCCCGGCGAAGGTGACATGGGCTGCTGATCCTCAGAGGCCGGGTGACCCAGAGACGCTAGTCGCCGGAGCATGTTAGCGACGGGTTCATGGGTCGAGGAAGCCGAGATACACCGGAGAAGGCATCAAAGAGTAGACAACGAGAGGAATCTGAGCCGGGTCTCTGAGGTCAAGCTGCCAAGACCGAGGGTCCAAAGACGAATGAGAGAGGTTTAACCGTGCAGGAGCTTGCAGGAGCCGCATGCAAGCTTGAAAAGGCTGAGGGTGGATGGCAAGAGAGCAATGGTGGGAGTGGTCATGGGTTCGGGATTTTTTTTTTTCTGGAGGCAGGACGGGGGTGTAGTCGTATCGACGTATCGACGTATCAACAAGACAAGACAAAGCCAGTGGCGTGGGATCGGGAATCCCAATGACATCGACTTACATACAGTATGCTAGGGCGGGTGCATAAAAATGGTATAAAAGGGTGTGAAGCAAGCCTAGGTCAAGACCTTATGTCGCAAAGGGGCCCGATAAGCACGCCAATTGCCTGTTGTCCGCCGTCACCATCCAGCACTGCCTGGCGACGACACTGGACCGTAACTTGATCGCGCCCGCACGCACACAAGCACCCACCCACATACACGCCCTCGACGCAAGGCCGTCGTTGGAAGTCAGCCTGATGGTGGGCACCCTCTTGGTTATGCACAGTTCAAGCCTTCAGGGCTGCAATCGCTCGTTATTGGCTGAAGCTTTGCGATTTTCGGTATGCGCTGGACAAGGTATCGATCAGCGCAATGGAAGCGTTGGTTGAACGTGGCACATTGGAGGATTGGATGAAAGAAGAGACGGGAAAAAGGTGAGGTATCGTTTTGCTCTGCGTCGGGTCGTCGGCCGATGATGACGATGGAGTGCCCATCCCATGATTTCCGTCCAGTGAAATCTGGGGCCAGGAAGCAAGGGTTTGCTTAGCTCTGGAGCACGTCTTTTGCCTCGAACTAGCTTCAACCCGACCCCCACCGGCACTTAGCCATAACTAACCAATTACCTCTTGGCTGCCGTATGCTGGAAAAAGCTTTTTGAAAAGAAAACGAGGAAATGAAGGGATTAAGAGGTGAACAAAGGGAAGGGAGACCTAATATGTTAGCCCATCATAGCTTGAGCCCGTATAGTATTTGAAATCCGAAAGTTCACGGAGTGAGGATAACAAAGTCGGCCTGGCTGTAAGGATCTTGAGGACAAGTTAGAGGTGAAAAAGCAGGTTTGGTGACAAGGGTAATAAGGTATTGTAAGACCGTACAGGAGTGTATTATACTTAGGTAATTACCAGACCTTAACGTAAGGTCTCCACTTCTTTTCTGAGTGAGGGGTGTCAGGGGAGGTCGCGGCTGATGCCGTCCTCCCGCAGTGCCAAATGCCCCGCTCTGACTTCGAGCTCCCCAATTTCTAGAATCGAGGTAGCAGGCCCACCAATCACTCCTCAGCAACCATCACTGCTTTTTCAGTGTTTTGTTTTTCGTTTCCTGGTCCTTCCGGGTCGCCGTCACCACAGAACGTCTGAACCGACTTTCCCGCCATGGCCTCTCCCATAGACCATCTCGCCCAGCTACTGAATGCGACTCTGGATGCGAAGCATCATCGCAAAGGCAAGTTTCCTCCGTCGCAATCCTGGCCAAGCGCAACCACCCCGCTGTCGCTTCGAGGACCTACCTCCTGCATGTCTTGAGCTAACAAGCTGGTTTTGTGCAGCCGAAAATGCACTCAAGGAAGAGGCCAAGAAGCCGAAATATTCTCTCTCCCTTCTGAGCATCGTCAGCAGTGGAACTCAATCCTCCAACATCCGCCTTGCCGCCGCCCTCGCCTTCAAGAACTTCATCCGCCATAACTATGTGGTACGTGCGATCCCGTCGTGACCTCCATACTGCCCGGGTCGGCCTCTGACGGTAGCTCAGGACGAAGAGGGCAACTACAAGCTTCCCCTCGACGAGGTGCAGACCATCAAGCAGGAGCTTGTTGGCTTGATGATCTCATCCCCACCAGCGATACAGACACAGCTCGGCGAAGCCATCAGCATAATCGCCGACTCGGATTTCTGGGAACGATGGGACACGTTGATCAGAGACCTTGTCAGCCGCCTCTCCAACACCGACTACAAGGTTACAAATGGCGTCTTGGAAGTCGCACACTCCATCTTCGTGCGGTGGCGTCCCCTGTTCCAATCCAACGAGCTCAACCGGGAGATTTTGCACGTCGTCGAGACCTTCGGCGACCCCTTCATCCAGATGCTGGGTATTGCGGACCAGCAGATCGAGGCAAACAAAGACAACGAGACTGCACTCAAGGGCTGGCTCGAGACCATGAGCCTGCTGACCAGAATTTTCTACGACCTGTCGTGCCAGGATCTGCCTCCAGTCATCGAGACGAACCTGAAGCCCATTACCGTCATCCTTCACAAGTATCTTTCGTACACGAACCCGGTATTTGACGCCGAAGACGAAGAAGCCACCCCTCTCGAGACGCTCAAGTCAGACATTTGCGACGCCCTTCAGCTGTTCACGAATAAGTACGACGATGACTTTAAGTACTACGTCCAGGAATTTACAAACAGCGCCTGGAACGTGCTGTCAAGTGTTGGCCCGCAAAAGAGATACGACATCCTCACGAGCAAGGCGCTCCAATTTCTCACAGCTGTCGCGTCGGTGTCCAGCCACGCCCAAATCTTCAACAACGAGCAGATCCTGAGCACCATCGTCGAGAAGGTGGTTCTCCCCAATGTCTCGCTTAGAGAGTCGGATATTGAAATGTTCGAGGACGAGCCGATTGAGTTTATCCGCCGCGACCTGGAAGGCTCGGATACCGACTCCAGGAGAAGAGCGGCAACCGACTTTTTGCGGAAACTGCTCGAGAATTTTGAACTTCTCGTGACCGAAGTCGTCTTCAAGTACATCAACCACTACCTGGCCTTGGGCAAGACCGACTGGAAGGCAAAGGACACTGCCGTCTATCTCTTCTTGGCCATCGCTGCAAAGGGCGCCGTCACTGCGGCTCACGGAGTGAGGACGGTAAATAGCCACGTCAACGTCATCCAATTCTTCGAGCAAAACATCGCTGCAGACCTTCTCTCCGAAGCGACTCAACCTATCGCCAAGGTGGACGCTATCAAGTATCTATACAATTTCCGCAGTCAGCTTAACAAGGCGCAGTGGACAACTGCCCTTCAGCCCCTTATCCAGAACCTGGCCTCATCCAACTATGTCGTCTACACCTATGCGGCGATTGCTGTAGAGCGAGTACTTTATTTGACGGATGAGAACGGGCAGCACTTGTTCCCGCGGAGCGACATACAACCTTATGCCAAGGATCTGCTGGAGCACTTGTTTGCGCTAATTGAGAAGGACACGTCAGCCGCAAAGCTGCAGGAGAATGAGTTCTTGATGAGGTGTATCATGAGGGTTCTGATTGTGATGAAGGATGGGGCAGTCGAGTGCGGTATCGAGAGTATCCTCACCCACCTGATCAATATCACCAACGTCATCAAGGAGAATCCTAGCAACCCGCGTTTCTACTACTACCACTTCGAAGCAATAGGCGCCCTTGTCAGGTAAGGCCCCCGTGAGCTCTCCACGAAGAAGCCATGCGCGTCTAACTTGATGTAGATACTGCAGCAGCTCGCCCAAGGTGAACTTGCTAGGTCGGCTTTGGGAGCCTTTCGCGGCCATCCTTAATGAGGATGTCTCTGGTGAGTACATCAGTCGCTCTCTTTATCACCACCTTCTGACGTTTGGTCTGCAGAATTTGTCCCTTTTGTCTTTCAGATTTTTGCCCTGCTCCTCGAGCTCAGTCCGGCGGCTCAAGTACCTGGCGACTTCAAGGTGTTGATCGAAGCGGTCCTTGCCCCGGGGCCATGGGAAACAAGGGGCAACGTCCCACCGCTGTCGAGATTTATTGTCGCCATTATTCCCAGGGCTGGAGAGGAAATCAAGGCGGAAAACAAGCTGGAGCCGTTCCTGAGTATCTTCCAGCGTCTGCTTGCCGGGAAGAAGACAGAGCAAAATGCTTTCGATATTCTCGAGGCCATCGTCGGCACATTCCCAGGGTGAGTAGCAATCTTCTTCCCTCTGTATCTGACAGTCGCTTACCAGGCACTGATCAGGGACGTCTTGGAACCTTATTTTGGGACCATCATTACACTAGTCTTCAGCAAGCTGCAAACCAACCCAACCGACTCTTACAAGTCGCGGGTCGCCCGTTTCTATCACCTCGTCTCGGCAAGAGCCGGTGACAAAGGAAAGATGGGCGCGGACTTCTTCATCAAGCACGCCGAGGCCATCCAGGCAAACGTCTTCACCCCCTTTTACCTGACCATCATCCTGCCCACCACGGGCCAGTTTGCCCGCCCGGTCGACCGCAAACTGGGCGTCATCTCGTACACCAAGACACTATGCGAATCGGTCGCTTTCGCGGAGCGGTACCAAAAGGGGTGGGGCTTCACGTGCAACAACCTGCTGGATCTGCTCAAGAACCCGCCGAAGGTGGCGGCTGGGTTCGGGGATGAGATTGTTAACGAGGCCGACGTCGATGACATTGGGTTCGGCGTCGGGTTCACGCCGCTCAACACGTGCAAGCGCGGGCCGAGGGACGATTTCCCCGAGATTCTCGAGGTGGACAAGTGGGTGAGCCAGTACATGAAGGAGGCGAACCAGCGGCATGGAGGCAAGATTATGACGTTTGTTGCCGAGAGGCTCACGCCCGAAGCCAAGGCTGCGCTGAGCCCCTACTTAGCATAATGGGGATAGATAAAAAAGGCTCTGGGGCGGTTGACTGGCGGTGTGTGCTTTGGTGGCTTGGGTGTTTTTGCAGGGTGGGAAATGAATATGGGGTGGACTTTTGGTCGGTTGGGATTTTGGGAGGGTTGCTCTCGGAGCTATGAGAGAGAGAGAGCTGCGCTGCGGTAGAGAAGGGTGTGTCAACCAACCCCTACTTGCGGGCAACAAAACACTATGTGGAGGATGGATTACCGGCCGAGGCATTATGAGGGGATACTCAGGTGTGTCTATGTTGGGAGTATCCAAGTAGATTCTTATTTATCTGCTGTGGGCAATGCAAGTGCATATTGCCCTGATAAAGTGGACTGCATGACGAATCTCGTCGAGTATGGCACCTTCACTTGACCAACCAACACCATTTGTATTGTAGATTTAAGCCATAACGAGAAGGGATTAACCATCTCAGCCTCCGTTCTGTGTGCGAAACCAGAAACGCAGCATCTACATAGCTAAAAGCGGCAAACTAGCAACCAATCGCGTCCTCACTTCTCCCTGATAAGAGCCAAAGCGAAATCCTCAAGATCCCCCTTAAGCGCGTCCTTGACGTCCTTGGCCAGGGTGCAATGGAACTTCTTCCTGTACGCATCCTTGGCCGCCTGCAACCGCGGCCCGTCCCAGTAGAGACTCACCAACCGATTAACAAAAAGCGTCTCCTTCTTCTTGATCAGTGCCTCACGCAGCCGTTGTGCGTCGGACGCGGCGCGGTCGCGGCTCGCCATCAGCATGCGCAGCAGCGCGTCCTCCATGTCGCCCCGGAACTCCTTCTCAATGACCTCCTGCAGCGAGCGGTGGTACTTTGTCTGGTAGGCGTCGGCCACGGCGCGGAGCTGGGCCGCGTTGCTGCTGGCAAAGATCTGCGCCACGGCCACGGCGTTGGCGCCAATGGTCCCCTCGGTCGCGCGCTGCAGCTCGGTGACTTTCTGGTCGATCTCGTGCGGCAGCACGGGCGCGGCGTCCTCGGCGCGCGTCGCCGACAGCACCATGCTGTACAGCCGGAACAGGGCGTCGTCGCTCGACAGGTCGTCGCGGATGGCGGTCAACAAATCCCGGTTGTTGTTCACGCGGCGGTACTCGGCCGCGATGGCGCGCAGGTCGGCGTTGGACCGGTCGAGCAGCACGTCCATGAGCGCCTCCTCGTCGGTGCCGAGGCGGTCGAGGGCGCGCGTGAGGACGTGCACGTCGTGCCGCAAGGGCCCGCGCAAGATGGCTAGCAGGGCCGTCTCGAAATCGCCGCGCGTCTCGCTGCGCACGTCGTCCTCGAGGCTGCGCAGGAACCGGCTGTCGTAGTCGCGCACCAGCTGCGCCATGGCCCACGGGTTCGAGTATTGCGGCTGCGTCAGCACCCGGATCAGCGCCTTCTCGTCGCACCCCATGCCCTTCATGGCCTTGCGCAGCGCCTCGACGTCGCTCGCCGTGTTGACGGGCTGCGCCCAGGCCTTTTGCGCCGTGTCGTACCCCGCAGAGGCCGGCGTCGGCTGCACTGGCATCAGATTCGGGGTCCCGTACCCGTACCCCCCCATCGGCGCGCCCTGTTGAGGGGGGAAGGGCTGCTGCTGCTGCGGCTGCTGCCATTGCTGAGCCTGAGGGTTTATCGTCAATTCTCAATGTCCCATGGGCGACAGATACGTTAACAACACGTGGATGGGCTTACGGGATAGCCACCGGGCTGCTGGGGTGGCGGCGGGCCATAACCCGTTGCTGTTGGTGGTGGTGGTTGGCCATATGGAGGCTGCGGTTGCCCGTATGGAGGAGCATTGGCATGGGGAGGAGGAGGCTGCTGCTGCTGTCCATATGCGGGCGTACCGGGAGGCGGCGGTTGGGGATACGGCTGGTTGTTCTGGTAAGGTCCGGTGTAGCCTTGAAACTGCGGCTGGTACAGCGATTGGCCCGGGGCGCCTGGCACAGGTTGTTGGCCCGGAGGACCTTGTCCCGGCGGTGGATACTGGTATGGAGCGCCCGGAGCACCCGGAGCACCCGCGGGTGGATATCCCTGAGGAGCGTATCCGGTGTTGGGGCCGCTACCCGGATTTGGGGCACCCGCACCGTAGCCCTGCGGGGGCTGCTGGCCGTAGTAGGGTGGTTGTGAGCTCATTGACGCGAAGTGTTGGAACTTGGTGTTGTTGCGAACGGTACAGTAGGGAGAGGCGAGACGACAAGTCCTGATGGAGAACAAGGTATCAGAGGCGGCTTCAATGCTGATAACCAAAAGTCCATCTCTTGTACTTATTGATCCCAGATTGAAAACAGAGGCCTCCTCCAATAATCGGTGCCTCTTCCCTGCGCCACTTCCCCAGGTGGCCGCCGTAAGTCTGAATCGCGAACCGGCCAATCAGCAGGTGCAAGACTCCCAGCTCGTTGCCTGAGATGGTTAAGAACCGCCAACCAAGAATGCCTGGCGGGTAATCGAGTCCGGAGACCCGACTTGCATCGACGACAGACTTCCTTTGCATCAACAGCCCGTGCCGTTGGGTTTGAAATAGTAGAGTTGGATCCGAAGAAGTGGATGGTGCAACCAGTTCCATGGCATCCTGAGAGGTATGTATGTGCTATATTTTATCGTACATCATGATACGACGAATACGCATCTCCTCATGATATGCGCTCCGTACCATCCATCTGGATATAGTATTCAAAATGTACTATTTACAGGAATGTAAGAAGGGAAATAGCGAATCAGGAAGAGCAACTATGCCGCTAATGAGAGAAAATGCAAAGCGACTTTTTGAGATTCGAAAAAAAAGGCCGTCGCTTCATTGCCCACAACCACATGCTATGTAAATGAAATCATTGGTTGGTTGGGCTTCATTGAGCGGGAACCACCTCGTCATGTTGTACTATTAACGCCAGATGCCGTTGCCCCTTTGCAAAATTGGTCCATCATGTGTCGGTCGTATCACAACAATAGCTTCAATCGGATCAGTGAGTAGGCGGAGCTTTGGGGAGTGTTTTGTTGGTGAGGGTTTGGTTGTTGGCCGTGGTGTGTGCGGTTATGCTGAGTGTTGGGTGTTGAGTGTAGATGGTAGATGGCAAATATGGTTGAATACAAAAAAATGTAAATAAAAAAGGAGTTTGCCGGTCGGAAGGATATGGCTGTACAAATGTGCAGATATCAATACACGACAAGCACCACCAAGTCAGAGGAAGCCGTTCTCACCACCTCCAAAAACCCCGACGCTGCCTCGCCATCCGCATCGTTCTCGCTCGCCTCCTAAAAGAGGCGGCTGCTGATGCTGAGGCGGCGGCGGGGCAGCTCTGGGGTGCAGATGGTGCGACGGTTGCGGAAGTGGCTGCTGCGGTAGCGGGGCTGTATCCAGATCGCTGTTGCTCGCGCGGCTGCTGGCGCCGCTGGTGTTGGGTTGCACCAAGAGCAGGCTGCTGGTGCTGCTGAGTCGCCTGGTAAACTCGCCAAAACTAAGTCGTTTAGCGCTGGACGCCGACCGTCGATGCTCGGTCGAGCTGCGGGCCCGCCCTGGCACGGGCGACGCGCGGCCTAGGGCAGAACCTCCCTCCTCAGGGAGCTGTGCTGCGCTGGTTGGGAAGAGAAGCCCGCTGCCATCTTGAGATGTTGGAGAGGACGCTATAATGGTTGTTAACTGCGGCTGGCTATGTGTCCTCTGGGCCATTCCTGGCCTGCTTCGAGTACCCGAGTAGCCTGTCTGGGGCCGCAGTGGAGTGGGAGCGGCGCTCGATAAAGCCATGAGGGCCTCTTCATTGTATGCTGGCTGGCCCCTGGTACTGTAGACTCGCGGTCGCGTCCCCGATCCATCCCGGCCGGCAATGAAATTTAAGGCTCGCTGGGCTGATGTTGGCGGCACTGAAAATCGGGCCTCAATGTCTCCTTCAAGGTCCCCAACGAACCCGTCGCTGTCATCATCCTCTTCATCCAACTCTTCAGTGTCCGAGTCCGAATCCGAGTCCCAGACGCTCCGCAGTCCGGAATCCCCTGCTTTAGTACTTGCTGCGGCGGCCACCTCCTGCCTTGGTTTTGGCGTCTCGGCTTCGCGCTGTTTTTTCTTCTCATCCATTTCTCGCATTAAAGCGTCAAACCGAGCCAAAGAGCTCAACTTCTCCTCCCCAGGGATCTCGCGCTCCGACCCAGGAATGCAGCGCAACTGGAAAGCCCTATCCAAGATAGTTTCTCGTGGGCCCGGGGCCGATCCGGAATCGAGTATTGGCTGGAGAGGGGCCGGTGTCTGCGACCCGATGCTGTCACGCCCCCTGGCGGGCGAGCTGAGCGTAGATGACCTGCCCTGTGCCGAGGTCCAACCTTCGATGAATTCACCTTGATATTCACCAACGGTTGTTGCCGGGGACGGGAGGTCACCGGGAAGGACCGAGGTGTAGTTGTGGTAGCCAATGTGAGTCTGAATCATCGAATTCGTTTGTGAGGAAATGTCGCTCCGTTTTGAGCGCAGGCTCGGCGAATCCGAAAAGGTCATCGGTCGGTCACGGCCGGATTGTATCGTGCTTTGAGCTCTGAAGAAACCCGGACGAGAGCCGCTATTCCGACTGTCGGGCCTGTTAAGCGAATCGCTGGGTTCCCTTGGACGGGGGCTAAAGGGGTTGATGAAAGTTGGTGAAGCCGGCGTCACCGGGCTCAGCGGCGCTCTTTCTGGCACATGAGGCTGGATGAGTTGCTGAATGAACCGCGCCCATTCCTGGAGGGTTGGCGAGTCTTCTGCAGAGCGGAACAGCAATGTGGTAGGCCCCGTCTCCTTGGAGGCAGTGAATCCTGTAGTTCTGCTTGAGCGCCGTTTGCGCGCCTTGTCCAATGCTGGGTCGGGGACAACGTTGATGACCAGGGTCGGCAAGACGGGTCCTTGTTTGCGATGCGCCAACATCTGGACTTGGCAATCTCTGATCGTACTGATGGCATGCTGCTGTATTGGCTCCGCGTCGTCCTGTTGTGCCCAATCAGTTAGAGTCGGTCGTTCCCGTCCCCCCTGCTTGACCGTTCGTCGAACCGAATGATCGAAGTAACGAGCGTGCACACCTTGGACTTGTAGATGGAGAGATAGATGCCTTCTGGAGGGGCCTTGAAAAACTCTCGGGGTGTTGAGCTACGGTTCGACTGCATCCGGCTGACGGGTGCGGGTTGTGTGTGCTCTCGGTTCGCTCCTCCTACGATTACATATCGCACCTTTACGGCGGATCAGCAACTGCGCTCTCAAAAAGGGTAAAACAAACGGTGTGCAATACCTTCCACAGAGCTCTCCCAATGATAGTGCCCCGGTCAGGCGGGACGCTGAGGGGTCCTTCCATGGTCGCTGTGCCTTGACGTCGGCGAATCGACACGAGGGGAACTTTGAACGGGAATCGAAGGTATTACGCATTAAAGTAGGTGCATTGTGAAAGAAAGAAGCCCAAGGGTAGGTAGCTAACTAGCGAAAGGGCGAAGTTGCTGCCTCCTTTCAGCGAAAACGAACCAGTCCTCCCAATCGCCAGCCACGGTTCGCTCCCGACACCGCTTCAGAAAGAAAAATCGTCTCCCAAAGCAGGCGTGGGACGAAATCGTTTAGGGGGGATCCAGAGCCGGCAGCACAGTGACAAAGAAGATTCAGAGCGAGATTAATAAAGCATGTGGAACTGGGCACGTACCGGGGTATCTCGCGCCAAGTCGCGCCAAGGCATTTTCAGAAAATCCATTGCATTGGAGACCAATCTACGGTACCAAGGTGGGTCTACCTATTGGTGATCGTTTCACGCTACTGTACTTGGTATACATCCTGGGGAAAGTAGTTCTGAATAGACCGGAAAGTACACGTAAAAAGAATCAAATATGTCGAAAACGAAATCAGCTAGCCGAGTGGCGAATAATTGATTGATATGGGCTAGTATAACGCTCGAGTGCAGTCAGCGGATACCGAGTATAGCTGACTGCTTCAGACGAAGAGTCAAGTATACTACAAGTGCAGAACGTTACCCTGCGTCTGTTGGCTACCAATGGAACCCCTTTTATTCCAGACGAACGTGGGAAGACAAGGTCTCTCGTCCGTGCTAGACGTTACCATGCCGCAGTCGCCAATCGTAGAAATGGGTCCCGCCTAAGGGCGTCCCGCAAACGCACTGGGCACTAGTTTTGTAGTGTAGCACCCAATACGTGTACGGTAGAGGAATGTTACAGTATTCTCATTTGCCTACGAAGTACACTTTCAGTACACTGATTCCCACTATTAGCGTTAGTGTAGTACATCATGTATTCTGAGAGTCTTCATCTCTTCATAAGTATCCGTAATCCGTATTGGGCTGGTTGGAAGCGGAGATAACCGCGGGTTACACACAATATCCACGTGCGGTGGTGTCGCAGCGGTTCGATGGCCCGTCATGTGTAACATCGAAATTCGATAACGTTACAGTAAGTGCCTGCGTTGAGTACAGTACAGTACTGAAATGTAATCATCTTACCACCCTTTCCATTCAAAGGTCATGAGCAGATGCTACATACCCCTCGACGGTACCCAAATCCATACCGGTAATCATTGATGCCGTTGCCAAAGAAGTTGTGTTGTCGTGTCCAACGTATGTTACACAGCTGGAATTTCAACAGATACTCCTCCACCTGGATCCACGCGCCAGCTTGTGGAGGCAACAGAAGCACACATACATATGCGAAAGAAGAATGCCGTGATGCGTCCCAAAAACCATGTGGCTGATCCTGCAGAACCGGCCTGTCACTGCAAGACTACCCGACGCTAGTGTAATCATTGTATGTACAGTACACTACTGTATGTATATACAAAATACGTGTACACACATCGTAACTTGGAAGTTAAGGCCCGGGGATCTGAATAGCCAAGGCGCAACTATGTATTTCCCAACACCAGCGATCAAAAAGCAATCAGCTGTCCCTGGACCGCCAAAACAGCCAAAGCGGCAAAGAATGCAACCGTGCGTTCCGGGACGGGAGGGACGGCGGGTAGGATCGGGGAGATGGCGGCCTGCCAGGTGTGCTCAGGCCATCCAAAGAATTCGGTCAGGGGTGATCTGCGTGGTTCCACAGGGCCGGCAACGGGGTGTCCCGTTGACCGCATTTTCGGTCAGGTACCCGACGGTTCTCATGGAAGATAAACCTGGAAACAGCAAACGGGCCAGTCCTCCGGGCTCGGATCTGTCGTTATAATGTTCATCAGTGACTGCATGATTACTCACGGCCAGTCTGTGAAACCCAAATTTTGTTCGCGCCATCGGCAACCGTTCTCAACGTCCTGTGACCTCGGAACGACGCTAAGAACGTCAAGTTGATATCAGCGCGCAGAAAATCAGCCGGCTCCGGGCCCGTCGCGCTCCCTACACTACAGTAATCATGAATTTATACCTGGTCCGTCCAGAGTGCCCTTGTCCCGGCAAAGACCAGGGATACTCGATATAGGACGAGAGAGTAGGTATTGTATGTATGTATTGTACCGCTGTCGTTCGTACATTCAGGCATAGTTTATGCCGTGCATATGGCAGGTTTCAACTGATCAGAAATCTCCCGTCCCTTACGCGGCAGCATGATTTGGCCGCTTCCGGGTATGTATGCATGTCTTGAGTGCTGGTGAGTGTTTCCCGGTTCAGGTTTGAGAAGATCGATGGAAGAAGGCCCCTAGTTCGATTTGCCTCTTCCACTAGAAACCCGTTGGTGAAGACCCACAATTTTCCTTATCCAATCTCTTTTGCAGGCGGTCAGGTCAATGGACCGCTACTAATAAACTACATACGCGCGTAGTGCACTTATTGCAATGCCGGACTGTCCGCTCCGAGGCCGAATGTCCGTCTCGGGCGGAGGAGGGTAACTACAAAAGAGTGTGGATGAGAAGCTAGTGTATGTGTCTCATGGTGTGCTGCTGCCAGGGCTTGACTGTTAGGGAATTGAGTAAGTTCACTCCGTAGGTGCCCTGTTATCTGGTGCACGGCAAGATGGTGATGCTTGTCGTATCTGTTGAAACGTTTGCCCCGTCGCTCTCCCTCACTCAAGCATACTAAAAGATGCCCTAATTTTTCTCATCAGGTCGAATCGTCGTGATGACTTCCCAACTGGCAGCTTCGTTCTCTTGGGCCTGCAATAATCAACTTACATACCCCGCACGAATTATTGCTAGTCGTTCCGCATCTGAGACATAGCTCCCTATGGAGTTAGACACGCTGCTTTCTAGCCTGACGGTAATTTACCTTCAGGTTCGTATCAAGTTCCTTCCTTGTGAGCCCTCATGCATGCGCTGAATACTGCCCGCATGCTGCGGTGGCAGTGCCTTGGCATTTCGGGTCCCCGCGAATGGGACACCTCGAGGGAGGCATGCCGTTTCTGGTCGTTTCTGATGCAGGGTGTGATGGTACAGTACATACAAGTACCTACACTATCTATCCGTAAGGGGTCACCAAGTCCTGGTCTCGCCACTGATGCCTCCAGCGATTGTTTGACCGCTTCTCCTACGCCACAGGAAGAGTTGACGACGGCAAGTGCCGGATAAAAGGAACAGGTAGTCCAACTGGTGTGGGTATATACTGTACATACTAGGGAAAGACAACTTTGGACGCTCTTACATCCCTCCGTTGCCTGCTCGAAGCTCTTATGTCGTGTTCACCTGCTGATTGCATCCTGTGCCGTGCGGACACTCCTTATACTTATAACCGGCTCTCGTCAGCTGCAATGGCATGTCACCACCAAACACGGCTGAACTATGGCAACATGTATCATAGCTACCTACCTACCTACCTAACTAAGGTATAGCCTGATGCCAGAAGACGGCACCTTTCGATGACTCGCATGGCAAGATCATCACCCTTCCCTCTGCCCACACCTCTCATGATACGTATCTGCCTAGGAGGGATTCATTGTGATGTACTACTGAGAACTTAGGTACAGTTAGTACCAGCCAATAACGCCTGTATGTAAAGGGACCAACGTTAGGTACTGTGTAAGCAACCGCCTCAGACGTGAACCTCGGCTGCTCAACTCGATCCCCACTTACACGGACATAAGTTAAACACTAGAGAGCAACTTGAATGGAGCGGAGCATGGAACAGTAGGACCGGTTCATTGATAGTATGTAGCTATGTAAGATACTGGGGAGCCATTCTTGTACGTATACCCCTGGGTAGGTAGGTATGTACTGTATGTACATCTACCCGCTTGCCACTGCCATCTCATACTTCTACATTTCCCACGGTACGCTCTGATAACATCCAGTGGAGGGGGACGAAGCGAGAATGGCCCTGTAATCTCCGGGAACTGGAGTCACGAAGACCCCACTGTCCACACTTGTATGTACGTACGTTTTACAATTACAACAGAAAGACAAACCACAAAGCGAGGAAAACAACGCTATGTGCTGTTCGTGGAGCTGATATATGTATCCTCGGGCTCGGCACATGCTGATCCCACCTGTATGAAGAAGAAGAAGAAGATACAGGCGGGGTCCCAATCCGGGGGGTGGATGGACCCGGCTTAATTACAGGCCTACCCCACATGCGACAACGACAGTGGCACATCGTGGGATCTTGAGAAGTAATCTCTAGATCGTGACTGATAAAAGTGACAGCGTTGGGCTCGGTTCCTTGACCTACCGGTGTATCAGTACTTCCCAAGAACGGATCTCAGATCGTCCAAAACTTCCGTATGTTGAGCTCGGGTCTTGTCTCGGTGCTTGACAATGAAGTTGAAGATGACACCACTCCAGGAGGAGATGAAGACGGCGCGGATGGAGACTGGAGAACGAAATGGTGGAGTCAATGCCCAGTTTTGCTATACACCTTAAGCAATCATCCTCCTCATTTCTGCCAAGGCAAAGCCGTTCGTGAGGGGAAGAGCATAATTAGACCCTTGTGGAACATGGGGAATATGGCGTAGATAGCGAAAGGCAAGTCAAGAAGTTGGTCTTTAGTCCCGCCCGATGGCACAGGCAACGGCAAATTCCGCTCCACTAGCTCGAGCCAAGTATGTGACAACGCAGCGCCTGCAGTAGCTCAAGCTCTAGTTGACTGTTTGTGCCGGCTCGGTGTGTGCTCCCACGAGGGTATCCTGTCCAGGAACTGGCCGTAAGGGGAGGGGCGGGGATAGCAACGAGGAAGAGGGGAACGCAGATGCCCCAGTGAGCAAGTCGCTGTTCAGGACCTGAGAACCTGATCGCCCTGAAACCTGTCAAGCAGAACACCTTCCAACCCGATCGCAACCTAAGAGGGCTCGACAAGGAATAGAACCATATTCAATCATGTAGCTAGGTACAATACACGTACCCGGGCCAGCCGTTGTAACGCAAGTCAGAAGGTGGAAAGTTCCGAGCACCAGGGAAGGGCAGGGCCCATTCCCTGTTCGCTGTTATGTAGGACCTCAACCGTACGAAAACGTAATCAAGCAAGTCCTCACATGAAGCTCTTCTCGAATCTCCTAAATGTGTAATCAATCAACGGCAGAGACATGTCAGGCTTAAGGGGGTCGTCAGTAGCACCATTGGCTAGGTGGCCGGCAGCGGCGGCCGGAGGACTGAATTCCTCAGTCTGGGGCAGGTCCTCGACCGGGAAATATGATGTGTCCACGTCGGACGTAAGCCCCGGCTGAAAGGGGGCTCGCACATGCCGCAAGGTGCCGAAGTCGACGCCGGCAAAAAAGGGATGGGCTTTGATCTCGTCGGCTCCATGGCGGCCGAGGCGCGTCTCCTGGTCGCATACAAGGCTGGTAGAGATCTGTCACTGTCTGCTCTTCAAAACCAAGCGAAGGGCAGCAATGGGGTCGTTGACCTTGAGGTCAGGTAGGGAGGAGGGCGGTAGCGTACCTCTTAACGAGGCCGATGGAATTTGGGTGAAGCTGGACGTCATCGGGGAAAATGAAAGACTCTCTCCAGTTTATAATCTTTGTGTAGGTGTCGTACGCCGCCTCGGAGGCAAACGGTGGCCAGCCCACGAGGCATTCGTATCTGTCCGGTCAGTGGATAGCTCTAGGATACTGAACGGCGCAAGCCCCGATACTACGCCTAAGAGGACGGGCCAAATGTCATGTGTGGGTAGATCGGGTGAGCGCATACAGAATGGTACCAAGTGACCACCAGTCAATCTCAAACGAGTATCCACGGCCTGTAAACAGCTCTGGTGCGACATAGTCGGGCGTTCCAACGGTCGAATAGGCCAATACCTTCCTACAATGCCGCCAGATGTTGATTTGAGGCCGGTTGCTTACGGTCAAACTGATTTCATCGATGTTGACCGAGTTGCGCTTTTGGTTGTCCGAGGGGCCAGGTCGTTGGTTCTCTTTGTAGCGACCATTGGAGCGGTCTCCGCGGAAGCCCTTTGAGAGGCCAAAATTGGCGAGTTTAATATGGCCGTGCCGGTCGATGAGGATGTTGTCAGGCTTGATGTCACGGTGGATGAAGCCCAGCCTGTGTATTGCTTCGATGGCCAGGACCATTTCGGCGGCGTAAAACCGCGTGACATCCTCAGAGAAGATCTGATACTTGATGAGCAACGCCATCAGATCGCCGCCGGGCAGGTATTCCATCAGCAGATAGAGGGACATGTTGTCCTGGAAGGTGGTGTATAGTTTGACAACCCAGTCGCTGTCAGCTTCAGCTAACGCATCGCGTTCGGCCCGGACCCGAGCAAGCTGTTCATGGGACATCATCTCCGTCTTCACAAGGCGTTTGAGTGCGTAGACTCGTCCGTCTTGCTTTCTGCGCACCAGCTTCACTTCGCCAGCATAGCCCTTTCCAATGGTCTTGATGGGAGTGTAGTTAGACAGCGATTCTTTGGTCCGGAGGAAGCGCAGATACTTGGACTCGGACATTCTCAATTGCATGTAGAGCTCCTCGCGCTTGGGCTGGAGCGCTGGATCCTGGAGACGCTCCTCTAGCTCCTTCCACCTGATTCACGATCAACTTCTGCCTGGCTTGCAATGGCGGAGAGGGATGCCCCTATACCTCTCATATCGCGCTTTGGTCCTCGCGACGCCATTCTTGAAGAAGCTCTGGGCGATTTGAAAGCACCGTTCCTGGTTGCGGTTCGCCCGAGGACCGTACCTCGCGGGGTATTTCTCGGGGGCAGATGAGAATTCGGGTACGTTCATCATCCCTCTGGTAAAGTTTTGGTTCTGCTCAGTCTTGTAGATGGTTGCTGGAAGTAGTATGAACCGAGGCAACGTCCCTCCCGGCTTTCAAGCTGAGGACTCGGAAGCAACTCTTGCAACTCCGTATAACTTGTCCGAGAGAAGACTTGCACAGGGAGGAGCCCGTTGCTCTGGCGGATGATCTGTAGGGGATTTCCAGACCCTGGCGCATTGCCCATGCTGTCCGCAGAGGCCAGAGGGGCATTGCCCGGTTGCCTGTTGGTTACGGATTGATGGAAGGTGATGCATTATGCGACACTGAAGTCGCACAGGAGCTTGACTTTTCGGTTGCACCAATCACGATGGCGACGGTGAGTGAGAGCCAACTGGAACCGTTCCAGGCTGCGGGGCTGTTGAAGGGCGGCCAGTGAATTGCCACTGTAGGCTGCAAACGCCAGGACAAAGTGGGTCCCAGGGGGTAGTAGGGTGCCCTCCACGCGCGCAACAGTCAGTAAGCCAGTAAGCCAGCCCAACAGTCAGTTCAATCTTGAAGCTGTAGAATAGGCTTAAAAACGCGTTTTCTAAGGTTTTCTTCGAATGCGTTCAATTCTACAATATTTGAAGCCTTAGTCAGCTACCCTTAGCCAGCAGCCTACGCAACACGCCCACATACAACGCCTACAACGCAACTATATGCCTACCCTACTTACCAGCTGCCCTCTTGTC
>NW_027041827.1:127628-184899 GCF_033297395.1 Canariomyces notabilis
GATTGGATAAGAAGGTCTTCTATTACTTCCTAAGCGTTTTAAAATCGACCTAACAGCGATGGTAGGTTCGGTGGTTGATTCGGTAGAAGATTGAGCTATATATATGTCATGAAATGACCGTACTGACGGCCAGGCGTGGGCGCAGTCGCAGCGCGGGAAGCCGCGACGACCAATCATTTAAGTAACCAATAGGAAAAGGATCATGCTTGGCGTAGTGATCCAGGTATAAGGGATTACCAACAACAATGAAAGGCTCACGGTGAGCCTGGTGAGCATCACAAGGAAGGATCACGGGGAAGGGAGTGATTCTCAAAGACAATCATTAGTATATTAGATAAATAGTCTCTTCCGTTGGAGGACCTCCTGAAGGTTCTCCAGTAAGCAATGCAAGCAGTTGTCTTTACTACTGTGTGAACACTTGCTTGTGCACTTGTTGTAGACCCTTTGGCTCTACTGAACCTCACCCCGTTCAAGTCAACCTTCAGTCTGAGGAGTCCCTTTCAGTGGTAGGGGACCGAGATTCGTCACACGATATGTGTATGTTGTAGGTGTTGTAGCCGGCTTACTTAATAGGGTTATAAAATGTATAGAATTCGATAAAATTGACGAAAAACCTTAGAAAACGCGTTTTTGGGCATATTTGGCCAATATCAACAGCTTTAGGAATTCGACTGGCTGTTGGGCCTGACTGCCTGTTGCGCGCGCGCAAGGTACCCTACTACCCCCTGGGACCCGCTTTGTCCTGGCGTTTGCAGCCTACAGCAGCACATGCGGGAGCTCGAAGCTTAGGGCAAAAAGTCCATGCCAGCGGCCAGATCATCGGCTTTCAGGCTTCCAATCGATAACGTCGGGTCCCCTACCTTACCTATCCAAAAGACTGCTGATGTGCCAATTGTGCAGTAAGGGTCCAATGACTCCAATCGATGGGAAGTATATTTCGACTCGGATCCCAGCCTCTCGCCCGATGGAACTGGCCGGAGTCGGTGCTTTGAGAATTATTTCTTTGAGGTGCTCCCAGCTTCCTTCATCCCGTGTCGCTTAACTACAGCAATCAAAGGCAGCGACTACCTACATCGGTACCTAGCGACTCGAGCATGGTGGAACTTCCATGCCATAACTCACCGACACTACTACCGTACAGTACAGTTCTAGCACACGATAAAGTACGACCTCGGTCGAGCCTTTGATACATACTGCCCGTCGATACAGATTGCAGCTCCAGGGCTGCCAGTGCTGCATGCATCCAGCCTGAGCGCTCCATACACAGTGCGAGTGTCGGGCTCACCTGCCCCACGGTCAGACGCCGGAGTGACGGCACTTCTACGACGGATCGGGAAGCTCTGCCGGCCATTCCCAGATTCACCACATCTTAAGCTGCAGCTTCGTGACAGGGCCATGAAGGTTTCGCCGCCCAAGCTCCCTTATCGACGACGCTAGTTTCTCGCCCTTCTCTCGTCAGCTTCTGCGACCAGAAACGATCCCTTTTTTTCTGACCTTCCGCGGGAACGGGAATCGGTCCCCGCGGTCTCTAACTCGCTCGCCGTGGCAGACCAGACCCCCATCCAGTCCATATATACCCCGTCCACTTCTGACCCGCCATCCTTATCGTTACCATCACTATCTTCAAACGCGGTTCTGTCGACCCAGGTGCCGATTCCCCCACCTCATCTCCCTCCGCTGCAGCTGCAGAGCCCAAACCAGACGTCCTCCGTGTCCAGCCGTTCCTCACGTGCTGGGTCCGGGCCCCGAGCCGCCGCCCTGTCGTCATCATCCTCGCGGACGCCGACGCAGATACTCGGAAGGAGACAAAGGGACGAGTCTGAGGAGGGAGAGGAGGGAGACGCAGACAGCTACTCGGCAGCCGCAGTCCTTTCCAGAGCAGCACAGAAGCGGAGGCGCCACGAAAACATGCTGACCGAGATCGAGGATCAAGAGTCATCGAGGCGAGCTACACGGGTGGTATCTAACGGATCCCGGGCCGAGGGCGAGCTGCACCACGCGGCCTCGAGTACAACACACAATCCATCGCAAACCGCTATGAACACTTCTAGGGCTAATGGGGGGCCCGTACACAGAGCACCGCCTACCTACTATGGCCATGACCGCGAGGAAATCACGCGCATTCTGATACAAGCCTTGGACGATCTAGGCTACCATGAAGCGGCAAGGAGCGTAGGAGAGGAGAGCGGCTTTGAGGTCGAGAGCCGAGACGTGGCTGCCTTTCGGCAAGCTGTACTGAACGGTTCCTGGAGCAGGGCAGAGGAGCTGCTCTGGGGAAGGGGCTCTGAGGATGGTCTTGTGCTGGCGCCGGGGGCGGATCGCAATGCTATGAGGTTTTGGCTTAGGCAACAAAAGTTCCTCGAGCTTCTAGAACAGCGAGAAACGGCCCGGGCCCTAGCTGTGCTCCGGACCGAACTTACGCCCCTCGTTTCCGAGCAGCACCAGACTCTACATCTCCTCTCAAGGTTCCTCATGTGCCAAGATACCGAGGATCTCAGAGCCAAGGCCAACTGGGATGGAGCGAATGGCCGCTCTCGGCACATCTTGTTAACGCAGCTCTTAGGTCAGCTCGCAGACGTCGTGCCTACGTGGGTGCTTGCGCAACATGGCTGACATATTTTCTGGCAGAATGCGTGTCCCCGTCCGTCATGCTCCCTCCTCGCCGATTGGCGGTTCTTCTCGACAACGTCAAGAGGATCCAGGTGGAGAACTGTCTCTACCACATAAGCAATGCACCGCCTTCTCTGTATGCAGACCACTCATGCGACAGAAGCTTGTTCCCATCCGAGGTTGTCATGGAGCTATCCAAACCAGATCAAGAAGGGTCAAAGGAGGAGGTCTGGCAGGTCCGCTATTCACCCGACGGCAGGTACTTGGCCACCTGTGGCTCGTCCAACAAGGTCAGAATCTGGGATCCGATCACATCAACCTTATTGAGCGATTTGCTCCATCCAGCGGGCGAGATCGGCAACCTCGCATGGAGTCCTGACAGCAAACTCATTCTGACCTGCAGTAAAAATCACTTTGCTAGGATATTTGATCCGCTGGTAAGTGTCCATACACGAGCCAGCCCCTGATTGTCGGCCAGAGTTAGTCGCTGATTGAAGGCTGCAGACCGGCAAGTTGATCAAAGTTTTGGAAAGATTTGACGAACCTGTCAGCAGCTGTGTCTGGGCCGCCGATGGCCAGACGTTTGTTACGGGTTCTTTCGACAAGTCCAGGTCTCTCTGCTCGTGGAACCTCCATGGTGACCGCATTCACACATGGACAACTTCGCATAGGACTGAGGATATTGCGCTCTCGCCGGATCAGCGCTGGCTGGCCGCCATGGACGATCAACGCACCGTTCACCTTTACAACTTTGGCAACCGAGAACACGTCTACGATCTGATGGTCAATGCCCGGCCCAGTTCTCTCAGCATATCGCGTGACTCGAGATATATGCTGGTCACCAAGACGGATAATGAGGCCGTGCTAATAGACATTGAGACTCGGGACACCGTGGTAAAGTATAGCGGCCTCGTCGGCGGCGAATTCACCATTCGGAGCGGCTTCGGCGGTGCCAACGAGAACTTTGTCATAAGTGGCAGTGAAGGTAAGCTGCGGTGCTGAAGAGACGGACTACTCTGAAGCAGCAAGACGTGGCTAACGGAGATGGCACCAGATGGCCGGGTCCTCATCTGGCACAAGATGACAGGCACCCTGGTGTTCGAAGCCGACGCCCATCATCCCCGTTGCAACTCGGTGTCGTGGAATCCGGCCGATCCGTGCACGTTCGCCACGTGCGGAGACGACGGCAGGATAAAGATGTGAGTTTTGCAACCCCTGTTTGATGCCGATTTCTGTATTGTTGACGTTACTTCTTCAGCTGGTCGAACAAAGAGCGAGCAAAGGAAATGGCGCAGGAAGCCCGACAGATCAAGGAACTCGCCGAGGCGGGCCGACAATTGAACGGCGAGTCCAGGGAGTCGAGTAACGGAAACAACCGGTACTCGGAAGGAGTATGGGCTTGATTGTGGATGACGGAAATGTCGGGCAGCAAGGCGCTTACATTGTCTAGAATGTTCTGCTTTGGTTGGAACTGGAGTATACTAGTAGCATGGGACGGCGAACTCGAGAGATTCGGGTATATACTGCTTCACGGTCGTCCTTTTATGTGGGTAAGGGCAAGAAGGCTATTGATAAGGAATGCACTCGGGTTAGGTGTATGTCGAGCAGCAGCCAGGGGAAGATATATCTTGACCCTGGCTTGAGGGCTCGTTAACCCCATCATTATGGATTGATACATCACTACTCGCTTCACTTGACCTCCCAAGCACAAGTAGAGGTATTAGTGTCATGGCGACTGTCACAAGGTCGACCCGAGCTCGCCCTTTCTCGTTTGGGCACATGCGACGCGTCACTTCTGAGGCCTCAGATGACGAGTGCTCGATGGAGATGACATGGCATGGAACGCTGGGCTAGGCAGACATAGATAGCACTAAGAGTTTGCATTCTCTGGACAACGCGGGCTGTCGTCGCAAGTCCATCCCATCGGGTGCCAAACTGGAAAAGAGCTGCCCTGGTTTGACAATTACGATCTGACGTTACGCATCTGCCAACAACCCCAAGGTATCACGTATTGTATGTCCAGTCACGTGCTCTGTACTGTAAGTACCTGCTGTAGATTACTGTGCGGTGCCCCGGGGCTGTGACGCTGCGGGTCTTCATGCCGACACAGGACACAGGGGACTGGTCAACCTCAGAATCAGATTCACAAGCCTCCAACATCCCCATCCACATCCAACTTCGACGCCTCACAGCAACTGACCGCCCTCCACCGACGCAGGTCTGAACTCTCGAGAGCTAAATAAATCAACGAGGAAGTCGCAGTCTCCTACATCGCAATATCTGTCCACCTGCGCCAGCGATTTTCTACTGACAGAGGCCCATAACTGCGCACCGAACAGCCCTATCGCAACCCGGTGCTACCCCCAACAGCAACCCACCGCTGGACCTCTTGTTATCCCGCGACCATGACGGCCGATGCTCCTGGGACTTTGAGTACCCCCGGCGGCATCTCTGACCCCGGGCTGATCAAGTACGGCTACTCACCTCCAAACTTACTCCTTGGCTTCTCGCTTTGGGTTCCCGTCAGGCGCTGACATGTGCCCCACAGACTTGTCAACAAGCTTCAGGATGTCTTCACGACTGTCGGCGTCAACAACCCGATCGATCTTCCCCAAATAGTTGTGGTCGGTAGCCAGTCAAGCGGGAAGAGTTCAGTATTAGAAAACATTGTCGGCCGCGACTTGTATGCCTCCCTTCTGCTGCCCATTTCTCCCCCTCTCTTTTCGCCCCTTTTGGCTCGCCCCACTATCGCCGATAAACTAACTAGCAGCGCTCGACCACAGTCTACCTCGTGGCTCCGGCATCGTCACTCGCCGCCCCCTTGTGCTCCAACTTATCAACAGGCCTGCACAGGCGAACGGCGTCGACTCGGAGATTACCAACACCACCGATAAGGCGGCAAATACGGAAGAGTGGGGCGAATTCCTACATATCCCGGGCCAAAAGTTCTACGACTTCAACAAGATTCGTGATGAGATTAACAGAGAAACCGAGGCCAAGGTTGGTCGGAATGCGGGCATCTCTCCTGCCCCGATCAACCTCCGTATCTTCTCCCCCAACGTCCTCAATCTCACTTTGGTCGACTTGCCCGGCCTGACACGAGTGCCCGTTGGTGACCAGCCACGCGACATTGAGAGGCAGATCCGGGACATGATCCTCAAGTACATTCAGAAATCCAATGCCATTATCCTGGCCGTGACGGCTGCCAATATTGATCTGGCCAATTCGGACGGGCTGAAGTTGGCTAGGGAGGTAGACCCCGAAGGTCAGCGGACAATTGGTGTGCTCACCAAGGTCGATCTGATGGATGAGGGCACCGACGTTGTCGATATTCTGGCTGGGCGCATTATCCCGTTGCGACTAGGCTACGTCCCGGTCGTGAACCGTGGGCAAAGAGATATCGACAACAAGAAGCCCATCACTGCGGCCCTCGAGGCCGAGAAGAATTTCTTTGAGAACCACAAGGCGTACCGGAACAAGAGCTCGTACTGCGGCACACCGTACTTGGCACGCAAGCTGAACCTGATTCTCATGATGCACATAAAGCAGACTTTGCCGGACATTAAGGCCCGCATTTCCAGCTCGCTACAGAAGTACACGCAGGAACTCGAGTCTTTGGGGCCATCGATGCTTGGCAATAGCGCCAATATTGTTTTGAATATTATCACCGAGTTCACCAACGAATGGCGCACCGTCTTGGATGGCAACAACACGGAGCTCTCCAGCACGGAGCTGTCAGGAGGCGCCAGAATCAGCTTTGTCTTCCACGAGCTGTACTCGAATGGGGTCAAGGCCGTAGATCCCTTCGACCAGGTCAAAGACGTCGATATCCGCACCATCCTGTACAATTCGTCCGGTTCCTCACCGGCTCTCTTTGTGGGCACGACGGCATTTGAGCTGATTGTCAAGCAGCAAATTAAGCGGCTGGAGGAGCCGAGTTTGAAGTGCGCGTCGTTGGTTTATGACGAGCTCGTGCGCATCTTAACCCAGCTCCTCAGCAAGCAGCTGTACCGGCGCTACCCGCAGCTGAAGGAGAAAATACACGCTGTGGTCATTGCCTTTTTCAAGAAGGCCATGGAGCCGACTACCAAGCTGGTTCGGGATCTTGTAGCTATGGAGTCTTGCTATATCAACACTGGGCATCCTGATTTCTTGAACGGCCACAGGGTAGGCACCCACTTTGTCTTTGTTTCGGCTCGACTGGGCTAATAGCATGCAGGCTATGGCGATTGTCAACGAGAGGCATAACGCCGCGCGGCCAGTCCAGGTCGACCCAAAGACCGGCAAGCCCCTGAGCACAACGCCGGCGAGAGCAGCCAGTCCGACGCTGGGGGGCTCGGACGGCGACTCCTCAAACACGGGCTTCTTTGGTAGCTTCTTTGCCGCCAAGAACAAGAAGAAGGCGGCAGCCATGGAGCCACCACCGCCGACCCTCAAGGCCTCCGGCACACTGTCGGAGCGCGAGGGGATTGAGGTCGAGGTGATCAGTAAGTGGCCTTTCAGATGTTGGTGGGCGAACGGAACTGACGATCTGGACAGAACTCCTCATCCAGTCTTACTTCAACATTGTCAAGCGAACCATGATCGATATGGTTCCCAAAGCTATCATGTTGAATCTTGTCAGGTACATTGTTACCGGGTCCGTTGCAGAAGCAGGACATGTTGCTAACCACTTTCGCGCTTCAGCTTTACAAAGGATGAGATGCAGAAGGAGCTGCTGGAGAACATGTACCGCCAGAGCGAGCTCGACGACCTGCTGAAGGAGAGCGACTATACGATCCGGCGGAGGAAGGAGTGCCAGCAGATGGTCGAGTCGCTGTCGCGCGCCAGCGAGATTGTCAGCCAAGTGCAGTGAGAGTTTGGTGTCTTGAAGGTAGATATATTTTTGGGTGGTGGAGTTGGAAGTGTTGTATGCCTACCAGCCGTACGGATCATTCAATGAGATTCCCCCAGATAGCAGAACGATAATTCTCAAGAATCCATTATATCCAATAGTTAACATGCCTGGCAGTGCTAGTTGCCTTCGCTCATAGTCTAGCCTTGTCCTTCAACACCAATCCACCGTCCCTAACATCAAAGTGAACTCCCCTCGTCCAGTTTAGCCATGCCTTCAATGTCTCTACCCCTCCCTCTCCCGGCGCCAGTGGATAGCCAATGTATCCCTCCCCTTCCACACCGGGCCCTTGGCCATGACTAGCATCATCCGAGACGCCCTTTTTCACGGCCAGGCACGGCGTGTCGCGCAGCGTAACCGGGGGGCGCTGGTCCCCTTCCTTAGCCACGGGATCCGCCCTCATCTCAGCGTACTCATACACGGGCGTGCAGCAGGCGTCGCTGCCGGCAAAGACCTGCTCCCACTCGTCCCTGGTCCGCGTGCGAAACACGTCCTCAAACACCCTGCGCAGCTCGGGCCACCGGTCCCGGTCGTACCTCTTCTCTTCCCACCCCATCCCTTGCAACGCCAACCCCTTAAGCAGCGCGGCAAAGAATTGCGGCTCGAGCGCACCCACAGCAACAAACCTGCCCCGATCGCGCGTCTCGTAGACGTCGTAGTACGGGCAGCCAGAGTCAAGCAGGTTCTCCCCCCGCGGCCGGTCGCCTAGCCCAGGCACTCGCCCCGCGACCATAAACCGTGAAAAGCTCGCCAGGTACCCCACCCCGTCCACCATGCTCGCCTCCACGACCTGCCCTTTGCCCGTAGACGCGCGGGACACCAGCGCGAGTAAAATCCCCTGCACGAGGGTGGCGCCGCCGCCGGCGAAATCGGCCAGCAGGTTCTGCGGGGGCGTCGGCGGGGCGCGGGTCCGTCCTAGCAAGGACAGCACGCCCGACACGGCAAGGTAGTTGATGTCGTGCCCGGCCATGGCGGCGAAGCGGCCGTCCCGTCGGAAGCCGGTTAGTCGGGCGTAGATGAGGCGCGGGTTGAGGGAGAGGAGGTGGGACGGGCCTAGGGAGAGACGCTCGAGGACGGATGGGCGGAAGGGGTCGATTAGCACGTCGATGTGTGGGACCAGGGCGTGGAGGAGGGCGATGCCATGGGGGTTTTTGAGGTCGACCGTGATGGAGGTTTTGTGGCGGGTTAAGAGGTCGCCGGTGGGTAAAGGGGATCTGGATCCTGTGGACGAGGTGGAGGTGGTGGTGGTGGTGACTGGGCGGTCGACGCGCAGGACTGAGGCGCCCGCGTCTGCGAGGAGCATGCCCGCGAAGGGGCCTGATCCGTTATGTCATGTCATGTCAGGGGATTATGAGCTGAGATGAAGTATGGGGCTGTAGTATGGGTGATTCTGGCTGACCTGGGGCGAGACTTGCGAATTCGAGGACTCTTATCCCTGTGAGAGGAGGCGGGCCGGTCATTTTGAAGGATTCCATGTTTTGTTTGGGCTGATGGGATCTGGGTATAACCGTATAACCGCGCCAGGCGGGATATTTTCAATAGGGCTGTTGATGTGCTGATTTGCTACGAGGAGTTGAAAGCGTACTGTACATAGCTAGTGCTCAAGAACCAACATTATCCTGTTGTCATTTCGGGAGGCCTGCCACATGCAGTCCCGGAAGCAAGGGGTTCACATTTCAAGAACAGCGGCCGCCAGGCCAGGCTTCAGTCCCGAATCCCGGTTCGCGGGGTTCGGTTTTGTCCCGAGGAACAGAGTGTGGGGGAGCCGGGGACGTGGATTATGTGGGGTAACCGCCGTTTATCCTGCCGGGAGATACGCCCCGAGTACCCGGCCGATGGAAGGGTTCCAGGTTTGCATATATAATCTCATGAAGGCACCTTCCTTTAGTGATATTTGTTGCATTAGTGAATTACAAATGATCTTGTATTACACAATTTTCAAAAATATGAATTCGGCAACTGACACGTCGCATATCCGTCGTTTTCGATGGTTTTGCAGGCCTGAGAGAGCCCGGGAAGTTTGTAAGTGGCCCATGCTGCCATTGAGAGATACCTCCGTACCGCGTCCCATTTCAGACCTTGGGGCACAAGCACAACCTAGGTAGAAGGTATCATTACAGAAGTCTAGTGCAATATCCAAGTAGACTTCCAATATGATATGCTAACCATAGGACGGTCCGACAGAACTTGGGTAGACCAAGGCATTCCAAAAGATATCGGTATGTAACGTAGGGCCTTAGGTAACCCTAACCCTGTCATACGCCCGCTTACATCATTGACGACATGCCATCCAAAGGCGAAATCAACGTACAAAAAAAGTCCGCGACAATCTTCTCTGCGACCACAACCTTCAAGAAACCACCACCGGCCACGCCAATCCAATATAGAGCCAAGATGTTTTCCCGAACGATTCTCTCAAGGGTACGCTCCCATATCCCATTTCCCATATCCCATCCCGTCCATCTTAACTAACCACCCGCCGCCATCAAGCAACTCCGCCAACCCGCCACCACCCTCCTCCTCCGTTCCACAACGACAACCGCCCCTGCCTCTTCCTCAGGGTCCTTCCTGCTCTCCCTCGCCGCCCAGCGCCGGCTCCTCTCTGACGCCACGCGCAAGGCCATCGACAAGGCCGTGTCGTCGGCGCCCGTGGTGCTCTTCATGAAGGGCACGCCCGAGACGCCCCAGTGCGGTTTCTCGCGCGCCAGCATCCAGGTGCTGGGCTTGCAGGGCGTCGACCCGAACAAGTTTGCCGCGTTTAACGTGTTGGAAGACGACGAGTTGCGGCAAGGTACGTTTTCTATCATTGGGTGCTCTTTAGTCGAGCGCAGTGTCTGCGTGGAAGAAGAGGGTATGGGCTGCTGACGCAGATATGATGGATAAACCGGAGCAGGTATCAAGGAGTACTCGGATTGGCCGACGATTCCGCAGCTTTACGTCGACAAGGAGTTCATCGGCGGGTGTGACATAATCGTGTCAATGCACCAGAGCGGCGAACTCGCGAAGCTGTTGGAGGAGAAGAAGGTGTTGGCAACAGAAAGCGAGGCAGAGACAGAGGCGCAAGGGGGAAAGAAGGAATAATAGAAGGGATGGAGAAGGTTGATCATAGGTAATGACAAAAGCGAAACATGACTGGAGGCTTGGCTCATAGTATGTTTGTATAGATGCCACTCACGCACGGCACGGCATGTTAGACTCTGTAACACCACCACTTTTCACTGCTAACACGTTGCATTAAGAAGTCAAATCATTCACGCCGGATACGCCGCCCCATCGCCGCGCATATCGCTCCCCGCGCTCCAAACCCCAGTCCCGTCTACTTGGTCCACAGTCCACCGGATGATCTGCCCGCGCCCAAACATTGCCCGTTGCCGGCTCGCAGGGCCGTCCGCCTCCCTGTCACCGACAACCTTGACCTTATGGCCCAGTTTGATCAGCCCTCGCACCGTCTCCTCGGGCATGCCCTCCTCTACGTACACCGTCCTGTCGTACACGTCGCCGACATCAGCCATACCGGCGCCGATGCACACCCTCGGGGCGTCGAGCGCCTGCTGCGGGTTCAGACCGCCCACCAGCTGGGCCAGGAGAACTTGGACATGGCCCTGGGGCTGCATGAAGCCGCCCATGACGCCAAAGACGGAGTGCAGTGAGCCGTCCGACAGGTTGGTCACGAGCCCGGGGATGATGGTGTGGTAGGGCCGTTTGCGCGGGGCGAGCACGTTGGGATGTCTCGGGTTGAGGTTGAAGTTGGCGCCACGGTTCTGCAGCGTGAAGCCGCATCCGCGGGGCACGATGCACGTCCCGAACCCGCCGTAGTTGGAGTTGATGAAGGAGATGGCGTTGCCCGCCGCGTCCGACACAGCAAAGTATACCGTGTCGCTGCTTCGCAGCGCCGGCGAAGCGAACGGGTCGCCGTGCGGTAGGATCTCACTGTCCTTGTTCGGGTCAAAGAACCGTGCGCGCTGCTTGAGGTACTCCGCCGAGATGAGCTCTGCCGTGGGTACCTTCGTGGTGGACGGGTCAGTGACGAACCAGCTTGCGTCGGCGAAGGCGATGCGGAGGGCTTCGATGATGGCGTGGAGATAGGGGGCTGTGTTGTGGTCGGCTGGGGTAAAGGTTGGGATTTTTCCCTGGGCTTCCAGCTCTTGGACTATGCCCAGGGCCATGAGGGCGACGATGCCCTGGCCGTTGGGTGGGTGTTCCCAAAGCTCGACACCCTTGTCGCCAGTCCCCTGGCCACGGAACTTGAGCGAAATGGGGTCGACCGGCTCGCTGCCTGTCTCTAGATGGTGCTGCAAATCGGCCAACTCCAGATGACCGCCTAAATCACGGACGACCCTAATCAGCTCTTCGGCAATGCGGCCCGTGTAGAACCCCTTTTTGCCTTCTGTGGCTAGGGTACGAAACGTGCGCGCCAGGTTGGGCATTTTCATGATATCGCCTGCCCTAGGGGCGCGGACACCGTCGGGCGCCGACGGGTCGGCTTTGAGCATCTCGGCAAAGTTGGGCGAGGCCCTGCGAATGGCCTGCTCAGAGCGTTGCCACTGTTGCGAAAGGGGTCGAGATCAGCCAGCATGTCCCACCACGAAGATCACAAAGATGAGGCACTTACGAAATGCGCAGCATCCTCGGATACGGGGAATCCCTTTTCGCCAAGTTCAATAGCAGGTGCCAGGATTTGCTCCAGGCTCAACTTGCCGCTGCCGAAGCGCTCGACCGTATCGGCCCACCCGGCAGCGGCACCAGGCACCGTGGCCGCATGAACGCTGCTCATGGGGATCTCGCCGACAACGCCGTCGGGTATTCCTAGACTCTTGCGAATCGTCTCGAGCGTGCATTTGGCGCCAGCCCGTCCTGAGCCATTGAGGGCCGACACAGAGCCGGTTTTGGCATCGTAGTACAGGCAGAACATGTCGCCGCCAATGCCGGTTGAGCACGGCTCGGTAATGTTCAAGCCAGCGGCTGGGCGTTGTCAGTGTCCAACTGCAAGCGGGTACTAGGTGAGCAAATATCATACCCACAGCCACAGCAGCATCCTGTTGTGAGAGATGCCGTTAGCTCAAGTCAACAAAGACAAGCCTAGTGCCGCCGCTTACAGCTGCGTTGCCTCCGGCATTGAGAATATCAATCCCACACTTGGCCGCCAGCGGCTGCGTGCAAGCCACGATGCCCTTGGTGCTATGGACCACGCTCCTCCGGCTGGGCCATTTCATGAACTCGTGAGACGGCGGGGGGTAGACGGACGGGGTGGTGAGTGGCATGCTGGCGAGTATCGGTGATGGCTTCAATCCTTTGAATCTCCTTGGTGCGTGACGGGAAGGTGCGAAGGTGCCTGGGCAAGGAGGAGCACTAAAAAGACATTTGTTATTCGTTGGCAAGTGCAACTGCGTTGTTACAAGTACAAGTGTCGCAGCAGGTGCAACCACGGCCTTCACAACCCCTCCATCCCCCCTCTCACTCGGTATGTTGTGGAGACTATAGGAGCCGAAAGCCGGAGCGGAGCGGAGCGGGTATGGAGCCTCGTCCTAACTTTGAACTCGTCTCACAATTGCAACACACTCATCAGGGCATTTCATGAAAACCCAGTGTCATATCACAAACGCCACCATTTTGAGATGCCACCAAGAAAGGGTGACCACGACACACGTAGGGTCACGGCACCATCATATATATCTGCCTTCTCGCTCACTCGGCTTTTGCCCTGAGGTCCTCAATCAGCCTCCTCCCCGGCCCCTCAAACGTTTCCTGCTCATGCAGCACCTCCCTGCCCGTCTCTTTGAGCGCTAGCTCAACCCACTCCCTCATGGCCTCCAACTGTGTCATCCTCTCCACATAACCCTTAACCTCGTCCCCCATCCTGTCCAGCGCGCCGACGTACGTCACCAGCCTCAGAACCACAGGCGCGTAGAAGGCATCGACAGCCGTGAACTCCTTGCCGGCCAAAAACGGACCCCCGAACCTGCTCAGCCCTTCCGTCCAGAGCTCGTTTATCCTCTCCAGGTCTTTCACCAAGCCCTCAGTAAACGCCGGACCCATCAACTCAACCCGCACGCCAATGTTCATGCCCATCTCCTGCCGCATAACGGCGAAGCCCGAGTGCATCTCGGCGACGGCGCTACGGGCCCACGCGCGAGCGGACTTGTTTGCGGGGTAAACAGGCTTGTCCCGATGCTCCTCGGCAAGGAATTCGACAATGGCTAGCGACTCCCACAACACCAGCTTCTCCTTCTCTCCCCCTTCCGAAGATGATGAAGGAGAGTCCGGGAGGGAGTGCAGACACGGCACGTGGGCGACGGGCGAAAAGGCGCGCCACTGCGGCTGCCGGAACGAGCCCGACGTGAGCGGCTGGAACTCCTCGACAAAGGGGATGCCCAGCTGGCGCATGAGCACCCAGGGGCGGAGTGACCAGGACGAGTAGTTCCGGTTTGTGATGTACAGGTGGTACGGCATTTTGAGCCTAAGTCGATGCTGTATTGGGCGGGAGATTTTGTGTTGCAAGGGCTCATGTTTGTTCCAAGGCAGACAGACCCTCATGAGAAGATACAAGGAGGCCTATTATAGTAGTTTGTTGACTCTTCGTATCGCAACACTGACTCATTTAGGAAGCTCGCAGGCCTACGCACGCCTTGTGAATGACTAGCTCCGACCTGCATCGGCACCAAACCCACAATCTCGAGCCGCAGCGATTCTTCTCACGATCCACAGAGGCCAAGAATGCACTAGTAGCTCTGCTGCAACAACAGAACCCCGCCCCTGGCTCCAACCGTGAGATCTTAGGGCACACTCGTGATATCGAGTCTCTGCATTGGGCGCTATGAGGTCTGGGACGCTCCTGGGAACGACCAACAATTACACTCCTTATCAACGCCCGACAGCCAAGCTCATGCTGCTACCGCCTTTACAGCACCTTGTTCCTCCTTCTCCTTCGCCTTCTGCGCCTTTTTGGCCTCTACTTGCTTCTGCTTTTCGAGCTTTTTCAGCTGGTTCTTGGACATCTTACCCTGCTCTTCCTTCTCTTCGCCGGGTTCGCCGTTGGTCACTACGGGAACAACGACCGGCGCGCGGGGATTGCCCACCCACTTCAGCGGACGTTTCGCCATGAAGAGCTCAACGGTCTTGTCGTCAACCTTGGCTCTTCGCTCCTGGAAGCCGGCCACATATTTTTGGAGCTCCCTGATGCAGATGGCCTTCAGCTCGCCTGTCAGCATCTCTCCCTTCTCATAGGCCAGCCGAATCTTTTCGAGCTCCTCGTCGTCTTCTAGGAAGAAGCGGAGATATTGGAACGAGACATCGACATTGGTGTCGCCTCCTTGCGCTCTGTGCTCCTCAACCGATACTTTGCCGCCTGAGAAAGCATACTTGTTGATCTTGTTCTTGATCTGGTTGGGCGTGTCTCTCATGAAAACTAACTTGGATTAGTAGGATGTAGCTGCTGGTGGTAGGTGCGCTCAATGACTTACTTGCAGATTCGTCAATAGACGCCGACATCTGCCAGCGAATTAGAAGGAGGAGTAAGGTACCAGGATGAAAACGCGATCATACCTTCGTGCCAGGTCCTTGGAGCGCTGGCAAGAACAGAGAATGGATGAGAGAAGGTTTGGCGTAAGGCACGCCTTGGTATTTCAACCTTGCCGACACATCCCGTGTCATGCGGAAGTCTTTCGAAATTAGCCCTTATACCATATACTAATGCAGGAACAATGCTCACATCTAGGGCCAGTTAGCATAACAGTAAGAAGCGTTGGCAGACCAGAATTGCAGAGATCGGATCAGGTTCACTTACGGGTCTTGATCGATAGCACAGGGACTGCTGCATGTTAGCGACAACCCGCATGTTATACCCCGGACTCCTTACATCAGCGCCGGTATCCCGACTGTCCTCTTCTCGTCGTCGCCGAAGATATGGGGGAATGAAGATGCCCAGCTGGTTGCGCCTGTTGCGCTATTAGCGATCGGGTAATAACGTCCTGTCCTATCGGTTCTTGCCTTGAATGCCTGACATTGTTAGCAAGTATGCCCCCAAAGGAAGGTGACAGAAACCTTACTGCCGAAATGGATACGGCCGATGTTTGTGCTCTCGTTGAACCCAAAGATGGCGCGGGCCTGGTTGAGTGTGATATGCTTTGATAGACGGACGATGTTCCTGTAGAACGCACCGCCAACATAATCGAACTAAAGCCCATTCAGCTTCCCATTAGTCCAATAGTTACCGTTCACAACGTACGTCAGAGAAGATGAATGTCTTGTCAGGGTCGAAGCCAATGGCAATGATGTCCTTGGCATTGGCGTTACAATACCCCTGGACCTCCTCGATGGTTCGCTTGTCGGAAAATAGGTACCTGAACTGCTCTTAGCATACGTATCCCACATATGCTATGGCCTCAGACATACTTTTCGTCGTCCGTCAACATGATAACAAGCTAGTGAGGTGTCAGAACTCGGCTGATCAAGGAAGAGAACGCGAGGGGCTTGACTTCGACCACTTACAGGTACATCAAATGTGTCCTGAAGCCCTGTAGCAGGTCCTGTGAGCATCAATTCTACCATAGAAGCCGTCCTTGCACGGCGGGCACGAAACCCCCGAAGCACATACACTTTGTAAACTCGAATGGGATCGTGTGCCCCACGTGCACGCTGTCTGACGAGGGCCCGCGGCCGGTATAGAGGAAGAAAGGCTCGCCGCGCTCGTACCGGTCGAGAATGAGCTCCAAGTCTCTATGCGAGAACACAATGCCTCTTCTTAGAAAGTGGTGGGGCCGCTTGCCCGTGAGACGCTCGAGGCGGGCAAGAAGCTCGTCGTCGATTTTCTTTGTGCCGAACTCGTCAACGAGCTTGTTGTAGTCGATTGCCTTGACCACGCCATTCTCGTCTACTTCGCCAGAGACCTATTGTTTGAGTGGGATTCCTTTAGCCGCCTTCGCCCAATCTCAAGTTGGACACAGAACCAAAAACTGACATTATAAGGGTCCACAGTCTGCTTCGAGGCGACAACTTGGGGCATGGGCGACTCGTCGAGAGCCGCTTCATTGACGTTGGTCCCCATCGTAGATTCTTTGCGTTGACCTAAGTTGGCGTTATAGGACTCGGACTTGTGACACCTTGGTCGAAATCCAGGAGAGCTTTGTCTGGAATTCTTGAGTGAGTCAGTGGCTAAAGTGGCACTACACAGTAAGTGGTCTTACAGTATGGTGGGGGAGGGGCAGAGGAACGGGCCGCCAGTCGCAATCGTTATCGACAGAAACCTCCGCTCCACATATGTACCGGTATTAATTCACCCTGTCACATCCAAATGGGCTCGTTCTCACAAAGGTTTTGTATACGGAGTACTTCGTAGACTACTTTGTATAAGCAATGGATTGTTTGTTTTTCTAACTACGAGGTCTCCTTTTCTCTTTCCCTTCGCCCCAGTCTTCCTCTCCTATCCATTGCATTGATCCGAGCCCCTATTATCAATTTGGATTCAGTTCAAAAACATAATCGAAGTTTACTTTCATGCGATCATCAGCCCAATATCGTATGGATCTGGAAAGATCAAGGATTCCGGTTGTAGGGTCAGGTACCTTATTTACCTAGGTGTCGGTATTCGGTCCGCAGAAACGGAAAGGCGGAGAATGGCGGCAGAATGATAATGCCTGCCGAGATCCCAAGGATTAGCTACGGCAGCAGAAACAATCCGATCTTTTCGGAATCTGCATTGTCACGCTGCGATTATGTTGGCAGCACCATGGGTGTGTCGGAGCTGCGCGCGGTTTCTGAGGCGCGCCGGCGTTGCCCAGTTTCTTCGCAAAGCTAGCACAGGTACGACTACTCCGCAATCGCTTTTCGATTCTCCCAATTGACCTTGGCTAGCGACTCCAATCGACCTTCCCCCGGCACTCTTAGAACGAGCTCGGAGACTCACCCTCGAGCACGACCAACTAAGCGCAGCACTGCAAAAAGACTATGACCCAAAGACGGCGAAACGCGCGGGCGAGACCTCCAAGGTTGCCAACGCGCTCAAGCAATTCGAAAAAGCAAAGGCAGCACTCAAGGAGCTCCAAGGGCTGCTGGAATCAGACGATGCGGAGATGAGGGAGCTGGCCCAGGATGATCTTGCGGCTACAAATGCGCAACTCGCAGAGTCGGGCCACAATCTCTCAGCAGCCCTGACTCCCAAGCACCCGTTCGCCGAGATGCCCTGCCTGCTCGAGATAAGGCCTGGACCGGGCGGCACAGAGGGTCGCTTCTTCGCCGACAGCCTCTTTCACATGTACCAGGCATACTGCTCGAATAAGGGATGGCAGTCGCGGGTGGTAAAGTACGAAGCCGCGGACGGGGACGGCCAAAAAGGCAGCGAGGGCGAGATCGCGCTGCAAGAAGCCGTTCTGGAGATCCAGGAACCCGGCGCCTACGCGCACTTCCGCGGCGAGTCGGGTATGCACCGCGTGCAGCGCGTACCCGCGACCGAGGCAAAAGGCCGTACTCACACCAGCGCTGTTGCCGTTTGGGTGCTCCCGTCCTTCCCGGAAAACGCAACGTCGAATGCTGAGAGCGAGTGGGACAACCCGGAAAGCGATTTCTACGTCGACCCGAACGAGGTGCGCAGCGAGAAGATGCGGGCGAGCGGCGCCGGCGGGCAGCACGTCAATAAGACCGAGTCGGCCATCCGGTTAACGCATATCCCCACGGGTACGACGGTCAGCATGCAAGATTCGCGGTCGCAGCAGCGGAACCGCGAGGCGGCATGGCGGCTGCTGCGATCGCGGCTCGCGCAACAGCGCCGGGAAGCAAGGGAGGAGATGGCGCGAAAGTTGCGCAGTAGTGTGCTTGCCCAGTCACAGATCACGCGCGGCGACAAGATCAGGACGTATAACTACCAGCAGGATCGTTGTACTGACCACCGCAGTGGGCTGGATTTTCACAATCTGCCGGACGTCCTTCGGGGCGGCGACACGTTGGGCAAGGTGATAAACAGTGTGCAGAGCTATCTGGTTAACAAGGACATCCAGGACCTCATTGCAGAGGAGGAGGCGGCGGAAGTGACTGCAAGGAGAGCGGGCAAGTAGTCCGGCCATCTTTGTGTATGTACTATATACTATTTGAAAGCCTGTATAAGTAATCGCTTCCAGCGGGTATCTCATAGAGATAGACCTGGTACCCGGAAAGCAGTTAGTAGGATAAGGATAACCTATCCAGACGCATATAAACTGATCGCAAAGTCGTATTCCTCGCTCTCAGGGATCGAAACAAGCCTGAGCGACAAGACGGGACAAGCCGGAACACAGGTCCGGCATTTGCTGCCGTTGATCGCCGTTGATGCTTGACCGCTTTAGGAGCCAAGTGGGTCCCCAATCAGCTGTCGAGTTTCCCCCTCACACCTCCCTAATCGGGACATCGTGTCATCAACCACTCTTTTCCCGTTTTCCCCCGCGTGCATGAGAGGTTCTCATGGAGAGAGCATTGCGTCCTCTAATTTCACAATATCGAGGCCAACGCAATTGATTGCTCTACCAGCTCTACTGACAGTTAGACTTTGAACGCGCAGTCGAACCTGGGCAATCAACAACTTCTTCATTCCAGTCTTTCACAAAATTTCTTCGCTGAAAGTCAACTACGTCTCGCTCGGCAAGACGACTGGGACCTGCAATGTTAGATACCGGTAAAACGCTAAACGCTATCTCAGTCGCCAGGGGCAGGCTTGATTACCCAGTCTCGAGCCAGTGTACGTGGGCCAAGCCGTCATCTACCGCCAACGACCCGGTGGATTAACCCTGTCGAGCCTGTGCCTTGGTTCCCCCGCTTATCATTAACTTATCTGCGAGCATGACCGGCACCGATCGCAAGGCCCTCGCGGGGCCTCTTGTTCCAGGACTGGTAGGTGCAAAGAGAGTCTGCTCATGCACGGTAGGATCGCGCAAATTAGAGCAGGCCAGACGGAGCGCTCACCATGCCCGTAGTGGTCCCATTGGATCCGTTTCGCTTTGAGGCCCCCATCATACTATCCGCATACGTACTATACTATGCTCGCTGCTGGGCAGCCTCGTGTAGGGGTTTGTTATGAGGGAGTGTACTAGTGTATCTGTGCCAGTTGGTGTTTGCTGGAGCAGGGTATGACGGCCCATTTCTCGTTATTTATATCTCGCCGGGCTCCCGGGTCGTCTCATCGCTCTTGTCGTTCATTCTTGGAGTGTCGAGGTGTGCCCGGCCCCCTGCGACGACTGAACCGTTGCGGCACTAGATTCCGGCTCCTGGTCGTCCTCAAAGGCCTCAACAACACCAGTTCCCAGGCTTGAGCAACCCTGGTGTGCGCTGAGATGCGCTGGATAAGCGCACTTTCGGCGTTCTTGCTCTCCGGAGTGGTCGATGCTGCCGGGCGAAGTATAGGACATGCAGGCAAACGCCATGTTGAGCACGCGGCAGGAAAAAGGGTGAGGCCAGTTTTTCCGCCCAGTGCTCCTCTGATTCAAGAGCGCGAGGTCAAGGCTCCCAGGTTCCTTAATGCGAACACTACGAGTAGGTATTGCGCCCTCTGTCGAGCTAGTGGAACCTGGCTAACACGTCCTCGTACGTCGTCAGAGTTTGCCGTCGACGGAACTGCTATCCCTGACGTTGACTTTGACGTTGGCGAGTCTTACTCGGGGCTGTTGCCCATCAGTAGCGACCCGAATGAGGAGAGCAACCTGTTCTTCTGGTTCTTCCCGTCGACCAACCCGAAGGCCGAAAAGGAAATCGTTATCTGGTTGAACGGTGGTGTAAGTGTGGGCTCTCTTTTTGTACACTAACTACTGACTGTGAATCAGCCGGGATGCTCCTCTTTTGAGGGCCTGCTTCAGGAGAACGGGCCCTTCCTCTGGCAGTATGGTACCTTCAAGCCGGTAAAGAACCCTTGGAGTTGGCATACCTTGACCAACGTCGTCTGGGTTGAGCAGCCCGTCGGCACGGGCTTCTCGACCGGGAAAGTAACGATTACCGACGAGAAAGAGCTTGCTGCTCAGTTCATGGGATTTTGGAAGAACTTTATCGACACCTTTGGCATGCACGGCTACAAGGTCTATATTTCCGGCGAGTCTTACGCGTAAGTTGGATCAACGATGCCCATGTTTGACTCACTTTTGTGGCAGGGGGCTGATTGGCCCTTAGTGGTTACTACTGCCCGTATATTGCCAGCGCATTCCTCGATGCTGAGGACAAGACGTACTATGACATGTCCGGCATGACCATCTACAATCCCGTTATCACTTGGGATGAGGTTCAGGAGCCAATCCCGGTTGTTCAGTTTACCGAGTATTGGGGTGGGCTCTTCCCCTTTAACGACACTTTCCGTGCAGACATCAAGGCCCGGGAGAAGAAGTGTGGTTACGCCGATTGGATGGAGAAGTACCTTGTTTACCCTCCGAAGGGTCATATCCCAATGCCCCTTCCGGGTACGGACAAGACGGGTAAGACCCGTGACGAGTGCTGGAACATATACTGGGACATCTTCAGCGCCATCTCGCTGCTCAATCCGTGCTTCGATATATACCAAGTCGCGACAACTTGCCCCCTTCTCTGGGACGTTCTCGGCTTCCCTGGTTCTATGGAGTACGTGCCGGAAGGGGCAAATATCTACTTTGACCGTGCCGACGTGAAGGCGGCCATACACGCACCGAACGTTACTTGGGCAGAGTGCACTCCCAACGACGTGTTCGTCAACGGTACCGACAAGTCGCTGCCCTCAGCCTTCACCGTCCTGCCCCACGTCATTGACAAGACAAAGAACGTCATCATCGGCCACGGCGCGCTCGACATGATCCTGCTCGCGAACGGCACGCTGGTTGCCATCCAGAACATGACCTGGGGCGGCAAGCTGGGATTCCAGAACAAGCCGGATCAGCCCTTCTACGTGCCCTACAACAACATGACAGACCTGTCTACCTTGGCGGCCGGTGGCGTTTTCGGGAGCATGGTTTCCGAGCGGGGGCTGACATACGTTGGTATTGACATTGCTGGCCACATGGTTCCGCAGTACGCGCCCTCTGCGTCATACAGACAGCTCGAGTTCATGCTTGGCCGCGTGAACTGCATGAACTGCACCGTTCCGTTCACCACCGACCCATTCACGCCGCAGAGCACCCAGCCCCTGGGCAAGGGAACGGCGCCGCAGGGCTGGAGTAACAAGGGGAGAAGAGGACCCCCTGGCCATTGGAGGCGCAGAAAGTAAACAGAAGGCCAAAGTGGGTAGCTTAGGTGGACGACCCAATATAATGATGCCTTGGTAGTAATAAAATACTATTGTTATGCTGATATGGAATAACGGACCAGCTAATGGCCAATGACACACGAAACACCGAGACTCTTACCCGTACCCGCCCATGTCGTGTTTTCTTTCATCTGCCCTTTTCCATTTGAGGACATCCGCCGGGTTTCCGGCATACTGCTATCATACAATGAGTGGAACAAGGACAGACGCCTTTCCCTCCAGCCGCCGCCGCCGCCGCCGCCGTGTTCGTCGTGAGCATCAATCGAGCCTATCAAGATCAAAATAATCGTCCCACATACGCCTTGCTGAGTAAGTATAAGACAGATGAAGAAATGATAAATGTACAACACGGGAGTCAAGCGCAGAAGCTCGACCTCCCTTTGAAACCGACCCCGTATGAGGATGCAAGAAACTCAAGATAGGCGTGCAGACGTCAATACAAGCCACCAGCGCTCGTCCTAATCACCGGCCGGAATTAGCGGCAGGGAGAGAAGGCGCCAGTAGGGGCCAGACCAGACCGTACAGGTCCAGAAGAGACTGGCTTGGGCAAGGAGCAGCAGATCGAGACTCAAACAACGGCCGCTCTCCTTTTCGACATATGCGCGCAGGCGGGATTGCTCAAGCAGCGGCCTCGGAACTCCGCTCCCTGGCCATCTTTCGCAGCTCCAGCACCCCCATGATGCCTGTCTGCCGCAGCCTCTCGAGGATGATGCGCATGCCCTCACGGCTCTTGCCCAGTTGGTCCTGCGTCTTGGTGGACGCAAGCGTCTCGATGCTGCGCTGGATGCCGCGGGCCCCGAGTCTAGCGAAGAACCCGCCGCCGCCGCCATTATTCGCGGCGTCACTCACAGCCGCCTCCGCCTGCGCCTGCGCCTGGCCGAGCCGGTCCCGGATCCGTTCGCCCAGCCGGGACCGGAAAACCACCTTGGTCTCGACGTCCGTTGTATCCGACGGGGAGGAAGCATTTTGCTGCTGTTTCGGCATGGTGTACATCTGCCGCTCCACCACGGAGAGGACGCCGACAAAGTTGAGGTTGCGGCTCTCGGTCGCCATCCAGCCCTCGCGCATGTCGACGACGCTCGTTTCGAGTATGTACGACGCCTTGTCCGAGGTGCCGCCTGTCAGCGAGGCCGGGAGCAGCTTCATGACGGCAGGGGGAAGGCGCGACTTCTTGAGGTGGATGCGCGTCGTGTGCATCCGGCCCGTGGCCGGGTCCACGTACGACTCGATTGTGTCGGTGCTGAGCACATGGCTGGCAAACGGGTTCAGTTGCGGCGAGCAGTACCGCAGAAAAAAGGCCAGCGTCACGGTCGGGAACGGGTGGGCGTAGGTGTGGTTGGTTGTGTGCGTGAGGACCATTGTTGCAGCTGGCTTCTTTTTCTTTGCCTGGCTCCTATGTATTGTAGATGCCTCGGTTCGTCGCGGACGCGTTTGGTTTGTCTAAGACTCGATCCAGACAATGCCCGTGTTAACTGAGAGATAATCTGGAGGTTGTGGTAGGTGGATTGCTGGTAAAGGCCGGGGAACGTAGGGCGGCGGGGAAGCTTGGATCTCTGGAACGGGACGTCCGGTATGCGAGGGGTTCGGAGAAGTTCAGTTCGGGTGAAATTGAGTTGCAGCGAGTAGCTTAGGTCGAGCGTGCAGTCGCGTGGCGTAAAGGTATGTGTGAAGCGCAGCTCACGGTCGGAGCGGCGATGAGCTTGACATTGGCAAAGCGGCTTCCGCGAGCAAGATTGCCAACTTCTTGCCCGGGATTTCTATCGACTAAGAAACTTTCTGCTCGGGCGAAAGTTCGCTCGGGAAGCCCCGAGTTGATGGAAACGAGGTTGGCCGTTCGTTGCAGTGTGGAGTTGTCAGGAGAGGGAGAATGGGGATCTTTGGCATCAGTACGATGGAGAGTTACACCCAAATAGGAGTGGGTGGCCAAATGCTGCCAGAGAGGGGGACGCAACTCTGACGATGATCGGCTCACTTCTCAAAGAGCTCGCCTGCTTTCCGTGTGGAAGGCTGCATCGACGACACGGAAGTTCTGGAACCATTCATTAGCGGTATCACGAGACCAACAGCGGGGACCGCCTTGCGTAACATTGATGTTGTAAAGAGACGACCTCTGCACAGCGATGTCATCAATTGAAGGGGAATTTCACAATATCTTGCCGCATATCAGTACATAAATAATCATTTTACATGCTCGTTACATTGCACGCCAATATTCAGCTACTCTGTCCTGCAATGATGCTGTGATTTGGTTGATAGTCCACTAGGTTTCTTTGTTATAACTTAATCACCTGATGGCCAGAGCTTCCTCTACGTTCCTCCTGCAGGTTCTTTCCGCCTAATATTTTAGGCAGCAGTTTCACGTCACAGACTGATTAGTCAACCTTAGGCCAGGCATAACTTTCGTGAACCGAACCTACCAGGCAAACCCCCTCAAAGTTAAACCATCGCTTACCAACGAATCCTTCATTCCTTTCTACCTCTCCTCTATCTCCCACCTCCAAGGACATCGACATCGACCCTTCGCATCGCGCATCGCAGGGCATCAAGCTTTCTTGCCCATATCTGAGTCGCATTTTCAGGGGCGATACTAATGCAGTTTCTTTCATTTCCCTGACCTTCTATTGCGGACAGAGCCCAACGAGCGACGATTAGTCACACGCCGTAACGACTCGAGGCATATTTCCATCAAAGCGATTAATTCAATCGACTCTCAAGGCACCTTCATCATCTAGGCTCGAGGCTCGGATTTCTCTTCTGGCTAACAAACAAGGTGTATTGAGTTGCTGGCCGTGGAGGTGGTGCTATTTTGGGAGAAGGAGTCCTACAATCCTGCTATTCACTCTATTGAATAGGGTCCCAGAGTGGCCGCGGGTCTTTGTACTTGTTCTTTCTCCTGATTGCTTAACCTTCGTTCATAAAGCTCTTTCTGTCTTTTCTCGAGAACAATCAGAATTGACTCTCTCCTCCCCACTTCTGACGCTTAAGAAGAAGAGACAAGCAAACTTGCTTAACCAGGGGATTACCGCAAGAGCAGACCACAAACTTCACATCACCTTCCCCCTATTCACCTTGTGCGAAACAGGATTCGAGAGACTCGACCAGACTTTGGCACTCCTAATAGACAAACAGCATCTCTTTCCGCTGCGTTGGAGCATCTGGCTCCCGTCCGCGTGTCCCCAACCGTACAACAAGTGTAGGGTGCACCAACCCGACGCATAATAAGATGGCTTCCTCGGTCTTTTTCAAGTTCAAGTCCCAAAAAGAGCCCACCCGGGTCGAGTTTGACGGGACGGGTATTTCTGTCTTTGAGCTGAAACGTGAAATCATTCTTCGGAGCGGGCTCGGCGATGGTACCGACTTTGATCTGGTTATCTGTGCAGACGAGGGCATGAAAGAGGGTAGGAGTTCATGTGTCAACAAAAGGCTACCGGACCTTGGCGCGCTAATGATGGCCCAGTTTACGACGATGACACGACAATTATTCCCCGGTCTACAACAGTAATTGCCCGGCGTATGCCTCCCAAGATACCCGGTAGGGGAGGCGCCGCTCGCTATGTATCCGGCAAGATGCCCGTGCATGCCAAAAACTCATCTCGTCGAGAGCAGATTGTCAAGCCGACCGTCAAGACACAATCCAACACATTGGCCCAACTGAGCAGTGCAATGACGGAGGAGGAGAAGATGGCGGCTGTGTTCCAGGCGCAAACCGAGAACTTTACTGCGCGGGAAGAAGAGATGGCAACGTATGTAACTAGTACTGCTGGTCCGTCCCATGCTAATGTACTAACGTCCCTTACAGGCAACAATATGTGGCGAAAGGAGGTCCGAAGAAGCCGACCAACGTTCCGGACCACGACCCCCCACAGGGCTATATTTGCTACCGTTGTGGTGAAAAGGGCCACTGGATCCAGCTGTGCCCAACCAATGACAACCCAGAGTATGACAATCGCCCTCGTGTGAAGAGAACCACGGGTATCCCTCGGTCATTCCTCAAGACTGTGGACAAGGCGACCGCGCTAGGGCAGAACGCCGACGGCGATGACTCAAAGACGCCATCGGGCATTATGGTCAATGCTGACGGGGAGTTCGTGATTGCTGAGCCTGACAAGGCGTCCTGGGAACAGTTCCAGGCCAAGGCCAAGTCAAACCCCGCGGCCCAAAAGGCCGCTTCCGATGGAGACAAGGAAGTCCAGGAAAGAGGCTTGATGTGCCCCATCGACAAGAAAATGTTCATAGAGCCAATGAAGACTCCATGTTGTGAGCAGACGTATTGCAATGATTGCATCACTAATGCTCTCATTGAGAGCGACTTCATCTGCCCTGGCTGCAAGACTGAAGGCGTTCTAATCGATGATTTGAAGACGGATGAGGAGGCGGTTGAGAAGATAAACTCGTTTCTTGCCGAGAAGGACACCAAAGGGAAGGAGACGTCTAAAAGCCCCAAGAGCCCTACAGCACCAAAATCACCGGCAACAAAGTCGCCGTCGACTGCTGGAGGAGACGAAGCCCAAGGCAAAGAGCAGGGCAAGGAGCAGGGCAAGGAGCAAGGCAAGGAGCAAGGCAAGGAGCAAGGCAAGGAGGAGGGCGCAGCTAAAGCACGCTCGAAATCGCCACCGGTAGCACCAGCTGGCACAGCGGCGAATCAAACAGGTCAAACTTCCGCGCCTACACCTTCGCAACGAGATGCTACATCGACGCCTACTGCCGGAGAACCGGCCCAGGCTTCCAAGAAACGGCCTGCGGGGGATCTCTTGGAAAACCCAAAGATCCCCAAGGCCCCAAAGGCAATGCAGAAAGCTCAGGAAGCCCAGCAGCCGCAGAATATGATGATGAATCCTATGCAGATAGTGCCACCTGTCGGCATGAACGGGATGAACATGCCAGGAATGCCCATGATGTACCCAGGCATGCCGATGATGCCAAACTACGGCGGTATGCCCATGAATATGGGCATGATGAACCCCATGATGAACCCTATGATGGGACCCGGCCTGAACGGCGCTTTTCCAGGCATGGGCAACATGGCAGGCCCCGGCGGCTTTAATGCTATGGGTCCAGGGATGTGGCCGGGCGGAGGAGATATGGGCATGAACGGCGCCGGCAACATGGGCCGGGGCATGAACAACAACATGAACCTCGGTGGCGGCGGCTATGGCGGCGGCCCGCAGCCGCAACAACAGATGATGATGGGCCACAAGAACTTTTCACACCAGCCTGCCGACGATGACGACGCCTATTTCCGCAAACCCGTCAACCCGCATCGTCACCAAAACAGACAGCGGCGTGTCCGGCCAAGCGATTACAGGGAACTCTGAACGGCGCGGAACTACCTATATACCTGGCCACCCTTGATCTCGATCTCGTACATATACCGGCCATTTATTCGACAATGAACAACGGAAAGAAATTCAGAGCCCTCCACAAGGGACGAAGTGTATATACCTACTTGGGAATACGATTCCATTCAGGCCTTTACTGCCACTACCGGGACTCTCATCCACGCGGTTTTACGAGGAATCATTGGGAAGGGTGGGGTTCATGCATCTTTATGGCGTTCTAGGTCAATATCTTGAGCTGCGGAGAGGCAAAGCGGTTTTGAGCACTGGTTTGCGGCTTTCTGTTGCTTAGGAGAAGCGTATAGGAGAGGAGTGGGTATGCAGTTGCTTATTAGTGAAATGCAGAAAGCAGGACATGGGCTGGAGAGTGAGGAAGCCGTCCTTCAGGACCAGCGACCTATCGTCACGGAAGCAGGAGGACGGAGGGTGGAGGGGCCCTCAACCCAGCGATTGTTTGTGATGTATATCAAGTATAGTATGTTTATGTACAATACAAATCCTTTGCTTGCAGCAGAGGGAATCAACACCAACTGATTGGAACAATGGTCACTGTGACTCCGAGCTGTACTTAACAAAGTATCTATGGCTTGCTCCCTGTAGCTAATGTAACAGCCCGATATCTATGTATAACAGCGCCAGCCAGTACATACACGCAAGAAAGCTCTTCAGTTGCTTGCTTCTCTGCCATGCGTACGACCACCACACATCGCCAGCTGCAGGTCAAGGTGAAACCCAACTGCGAATCTGAGCGTAAGCCACCCGGGGAATATTACCCAACGGAGCCCGACGTGGAGTTTGAAATTGGCGGCTCCGTCTCCAAGTAACTCTCGAGTCGATCGGACCGGACCAATCGCGCTATCACCATGAATTGGTGGATATTCCTGTTGCTGTACCCTGACTTTTCCCCCCTCACTCATATCCAACCCTAAGACGGTGGAACAAAGGGCTTGACCAGCATCTCGCTAAACTTCTCTAGCCTCTCCTTGCCGCGCACCTCCTCGACAAGGAGCGGCATCTTCACAACATTGAACTCGTCATAGAGCTCCTCGATCTGGTCCAGGTACTTCTTCTGCATACGACGGCGGGCTGTGCACTGCTCGCAATCGGAGCCTGGTTTGGGGAAGAGGAGTTGGTTGACAACGATGCTGTGCGTGTCGATGCCGTAGCTGGCCAGCTCCTGGATCATACGCTCCGTCTCGTACAGCGACAGGAACTCCGGAATGCATACGCACACAAAGGTCGTCAGGCGCTCGTCCTTGAACTGTGTGTTGACCTCGGAGATTGTCGCCCGCAGCGTCTCGAGCTTCTCCATCATCTCGTTGAGATTCTGCCCGTTGGGGAGTGTCCCGTTGCTACCGAGGAAACCGTTCAGCAGCGGGCCGTATTGGCTGGAGAGCTGCGAGATTTTGGCGAGCGCCTTCTCGAGGACCGAAGGGAACTGCAGGAAGCGAAGCGTGTGCCCTGTCGGGGCTGTGTCGAAGATGATGGTCTCGTACGAGAGTGATTTGACCTGCTTGAGGACTTCTGCGAATGACATGGCCTCGTCAATGCCGGGAATCTGGACACATAGCCGTTAACACTCTTGTGGCAGCATCGGAGCAGCAGGGGTCTGTCTTACAGCAAACGCCAAATCCTGCATCATGCCCCCCATCCCGCCCAAGTCGCCCATCCCGGCGTCACTGCCGGCCTGACCAGCCAGTAGGTCCTGAATGCTGCCGTTGGGGTCGATCTCCATGGCGCTCAGATTGTCAAACCCGTCAACCAGCCGGGCCTCCTTGCCGAATTTTTGGCTAAAGGCATCGCTGAGGTTGTGCGCGGGGTCGGTCGAGATCAGCAGCACCGAGCGGCGCACCTTAGCCAGTTGGATCGCAAGACTGCACGATGTCGTTGTCTTGCCCACACCACCCTTGCCGCCGACGAAGATCCACCGCAGCGACCGCTGGTCCAGGATGGACTGCAGTGTAGGCTCCATCGCCTCGGTGTCGTCGACATTGACGAGAGCGGCTGACATGGTGGCTGCAGGGGACTGTCAATGAACGTGGCTGATTCAAACCGTGTGCTGGAGTATCGGCGATGTGTGTTTGCTCCAAGCGTGGTGTATGCCCGGGGCACGAGAATTTGGAGAGTAGAGAGTTATGTCCCGAACTTGAATCAACAGAAGAACATAGATCAGACAGACTGTACAAGTACAACTGGAATTAGGTATCAACGGTTCAAAGTTCAGCGAATCTCGCCTTCCCGAGGCACCTGCGCCTAGAAGCAGTTAGAAGCGCAAAGTCACATCGGACGGTTCCGTGGTCTGGCCGCCCCCGCAGCGTCATTGGGTTCTTTGGTGGGGTAAACGGCGCTCTAAGCAACGGTCTTGGCATCTATCGGGCTGCTGAAACGCAGCTGAGTGGGCTGAAGATGCTGGCTTCTGATAATGGAAAGAGCTGAATGGATGGACCTTGGAAGTGATTTATTGCGTCTTCCAGATCCTACCTCTACGTGACCAACGGACTGATATGGCTGTCGGAATGGGAATACACTTGAATTGCCGAGATCTCAGCTGGCGTTCGTTGGGGGACAAAACGACGTCAGCGGGAACCTCTTCAGGGTTCTCCTGTCCCTAACGATGGGGTTCCGAACAGCAGGTTGCTCAATCTGTTCAGCTTGCAGATCCCTCAAACTGCAGGCCGCATTTGAGTACACAAACATGCGCTTTCCCTTCGTGCTGTGGATATAAAGCCCTTTCACCTTTCCCAGAGCCAGTTCCTTTTGAGTGAACAGCTGCGCTGTGGCCTGTAAGGAGTCAACTCCGGCGCCACACATCTTACCCCTCACAGCGCTTATCGCGATAAACCGCCCCATAACCCCTCAACACCAGACTATTTCCTAAGCAGGTCTTTGCTTTGACGTGTAAGTTTAGTTAGGTTGAATACTTGCCTTTTCGCTTAGACTCTTGGCTTTCTCTTTCCTTGCCCACCAATTCTGACTTTCAACTCAAACCGATTCATTCCAACTGCGCAGCCGCTCGAAACGAAAAGAACCCACCACAATGTCCAACACCGAACCCAAAGACAAAGACCGCATAACGTGCCACGTGCTAGACACAACAACAGGCCAGCCGGCACGGGGCCTGCGCGTCAAGCTGGAACTAGTTTCCTCCCCAATCATCCCCAGCAACAACACCAACAACCAAAACGGCAGCAGCAACACCGCCATCACCAGCAGCAGCGCGGCGACGCCGGACAGGGTGTTTGAGTCGCAGACGGACGACGACGGGCGGATCAAGACGTGGCTGCCCTACTCGAGCGCCACATCGTCGGGCGAGGTGCCCGTGTACACGCTCGAGGACGTGCTGAGCAGCTGCCTGCTGCCGGGGAGCGGCGAGCCCGCCGACAGCCGGTGGACGCTGCGGTTCGACACGGCGGGATACTTTGGCGGGCCCGACAAGACCTTTTTCCCCGAGGTCACCGTCACCTTCACGGTCAAGCCCGGCGAGCGGTACCATGTCCCCCTGCTTCTCGCGCCGTACGGATACAGTACCTACCGGGGGAGTTAGTTGGTTGAGTGAATAGGGAGTTGGGGGAGCCGGATGGTTGTTAGGTGTTTATTCCGGGGGTCCATGATGGAGGGAAGGAAATAAGAGAAGTATGCATTCTGACTACACTATTCTGCTGGCACCTACAAGAAGCTAGTCAAGCCATTCCCTGGGCTCGGGGCTGAAGTGCGGTGGTAGTATCTGTGGATGACAACTTCGCTAATACCTGGGTTAAGCTTTCCCCAAATTCCTCTCCTGACCATTTCCGAATCCGCATTTAATCAATGTGATTCTCATTTGTCAATGCGTGTCATAGACAGCGCCTAATACTATGGCTATAAATGCATCTTGTGGGCTGTAGGATTTTCCTATGCAAAAAAACAAGACTGTTGACTGCTGGCCGTCAAAGACTCTCAGAGTATGTGCGTATGTAGTTCCGATCCTGCGGGATAACCGGAAGATGACAGTCGTCGATTATGATGGTGTATGCCAAACGAATGGCCGGTTCGTTCCCCCCATGTATACAAAACGCAAACTCCCAACTCCAATCCATGCTATAGCCCCTTTCCCAACTGAGTATCATGACGGTCGTCATTTTCCAATTGCCCCGCCATGTAGAACACACCAAACTCCTTGCTCATAAATCAAAATCTTGCATCTTTCCCGCGACGTCCTCGTACGTCGATGGTGGCGTTTGTGCCGGCTTTTGGAAGTCTGCGTATGGTGTTGCCACACATACTCTTCCAGCGGAAATCCCGCCTACCTGTGCAATATCCAACGTACAAAGCTGTTCCTCCTGTGCCGGCCACGCCGCGAATTCCGGCCCTCTTCGCGCCTATCACCGTCAGACGAAGCGGTGCTATAGGTGTCCTTGGACGACCGAAACCCGGATATGGCGGCACCCCGGCATGAGGCAGCAAGGGCCCCTTCTGTGGATGAGGTACTGAGCTGGCGATCGTGCGCTGCACTAGACGAAGGGCCTTCCCGCTCCCATTGAGCTTGGATCGACTTGCGGTATCTCAAGAGGGCCAGACCCGGGTCAACGTCTTCTTGGGTAATGCAGGCGTCGGGGCCGACCCGGGCCTCGGGATGCCGTCGTGATGTGTTCCGGTCTGCAAGTGAATATTAGATACCACTGTTTGTTAAGCTTACCCGCTCGCCCTGACTTACTGCCACAAATTGACTCGGGGAACCCCGAAGGACTGGACCGGAAGCTTAGCGGCGTTGGGCTCCTAGGAAGGTAGGCCATGGTTGCTGATCTGCTAAGCCTTTTCGAAGCGGCTTTCCTGCTGAACGTCGATCTACGCATGTTGGCAAACTGGTTGGATATCCCAGCGACTTGACAGGAATTTTATATAACAGGCCCAAATTAAATACCGAGTAGCGGGCAGTTGATAGGGTGATGATGATGGGTAAGAGAGCGCAGACTGTGGGAAACGAGTGTCTCTCGGTAGAAAGGCGATCAAGCAGAAAAATCACAGAACGTGAAGATTAGGATATGAAACGCTTGTCGAAGAGAATGCTGAAATAATAATACGGAATACACCAGGTAGTCCTTGACGATAGGAAATGACGAAGAGAGCTTGCGAAACGTGGCAGTTATGTGACGATGTCCATGTCTTAAGTATTGTCCTGGTGGCCTGAACAAAGCACGAGGTGAAAGCATCCGACAACCTTGAATCTACCCATTCTGGCCCGTCACTTGACTTGACGGCCCGGGGTAGTTCACAGCCCACTTGATCCCGCTCTCAGATCGGACGATGGATGGCGTCTCAACTAACGCCCCGGTCCAGGCCATTGCAGGGCTGCCTCAACATCGAGGGATCGGTGTATAAGCTTCGGTTGTCGCATGGCTCCGATCTCCAAATGCTGATCAGTGGACAGAAGGGGCGGTTTGGCTCACCTAGGTGGAGCTAAGGATTGTGGGGCACCGACCCCAAAATCAGCCGCGCGGCAGGCCAAGCAAGCGCCGACCAATTATGCTGGGCGATTGCGGATTCGTTGCTGGCCAAACAAAGAGGCCTCGGCTTTGAGCGCCTTGTCGAGGGAGGAGGGGCTGGGTTATTGTGTGGTGCCTTTGTGTGCAGCAAGGAAAGGAGCGAGGGACAAAGAGCGCAAGGTAAGGATGGAAGCTACACACGAGCGAGGAGGAGTTGGTTGCGGGCTTTTTTAATCAGCGCAGATGACCTAACGATCTTGGTTGAGCGATATGCAACCCGGTGCAAGTCACCTGCAAGTTAATGTCCTCTACGTTGAGTTGGGCTCAGAGCTCCGAGACATGATTCACCGCCCATCGGCGTCATTAGGACATGGGGGCGGCTTACGTAGGGAAGCGAGACGCTTTCCGGAACTTGACGACGGAATCTCCCACGATGCTGGCGCTCCATTGGTCGGCCCACTGCATTGCAGCAAGCACTTCGCCAGAACTGCATCATCCACAACCAGTGTTGGCCAATTGTTCTGGTCCCCGCTCGACCCTGGTTTGTCGCATTTGTCTGTGCTGCTTGATGAAAAATGTTGCCAACAGGTTGCTTCACCCGTGTGCTAGTCATGTCAATGGCTGCGGCAGTTTGCGCGTTGCTCCGCAGCCTGGTTAGTATGCAGTACATATGCACCGATCTACCGCGCTGATCAATTCGAGCAGTAAAGTTGTGATGTTGAATCCAGGCGAGCCAATCGCTGTGTCGACCAGCTACTTTGTTGGAGATCGGCTAGACGTGAGGAGTACCGACGGCGTGCAGCCCATTAGTTTGATGTGGGCCGGCCTCATCTTCCGATTTCTCGAACAGATCGGGGGATGCCGGCCGCCCACAGCCGGCCGGGCTTCCGCCATGGCCGCGGTTGTGGTTGAATCGGAACCACCGTACAGAGTACGGAAGGTAGTTATTAAAGCCACAACCTGCATTCTTTTTCCTCTCTCTGATGTATGCTTCGTTTCTTTTTTTCATTTCAGGAAAAGGAACGAGATTTTGGATTTCAAACAAAATGGAAATAGAAAAAGGAATGGAAGAAAGGCAATAACCATCATTTCCTCCATCTCTTCTCTATGGCAAGTGGTGCAAGGGCAATGGTTCTAGGATGCAATTATGTTACGAAGTACGGATCGAACTACGGAGTACCTTACCTAAGCATATCATTTTAGCATCCCATGCTCTCCGGCGCACGGGCCATGGCATCCTCCCAGGGGCTGGATTCTTGAGGCGATGTGGCACATTTGTTAAGGCAATTGACCTCTTGCTGCCAGCTCTCTACAATTTACGCGACTCAACCACAGCAGCAACACACGGTACGGTCTCTGTCTTCGAGCGGACGTCAACAGCTCGCTTTTCAAAGGTCGAATCGGCAGTCCTTTCCTATCGGCCATTACTCGATTTCGTCCATAGCTCACGACCTGCTCCTCCACCACAACAAATCACAATGGCCGACCAAGTCCAAGAGATCCTTGACGTGCCGAGGGAGTTTCTGAAGGACGGCATCCAGTTCATCAACAGGGCCCAGAAGCGTATGCCTCTTCCTTTTCCCGCCTTTCAATGCGAAGAGTAGACGCTAATTCAGGGCCTGGCACCGAATCCAGCCGACCGACGCGAATTCATCAAGATCTCGCAAGCCGTGGGTGTTGGTTTCCTGGGTACGATTCTCCCCTTTCTCTTTCTCCCCTCCCTTACTGAGTATCCCACGTAGCACGCGCGTACTAACTCGGATCACAGTCATGGGTGCAGTCGGCTACTTCGTCAAGCTCAGTATGCTAGCGACCTCCCCCCTTTTTCCCATTCCCTTTTACCCCTTCTTCTTACTTGAAGCGAGGAGGAAGAGGGCAGCACATCAGCGTTCCTGATGGAAGGTTTCATAAGGCATTTTACTAACACACGGCGTCCACAAGTCCATGTCCCTCTCAACAATATCCTCGTCGGCGGCGCATAAACATCTGGCTTCCGGATTGTCTAGATGACACGGCATGTATGGACAGGGCATTAGACCAGAGGAGAAGATGTGAGATCCTCATGGTACAAAAATCCACTGGCACCTACCACGGTTCATCGGAAAAGCGAAGGTCCCGCCAGGGGCGTACGCATGAATATCTAGATCCTAGTCACATGGATAGGTGCTTTTGTATGGCGCATAAAGTGGAAAATGGGGCGCTTGTTCTGTCACAACGCGCTGGCTTGGGGAAGGGGTATATTTAGAGCGCGCGAGGGGAATGGATCGGTGCGGATATCTTACACGTCATTTGCTGGCCAAGAGGCCATCATAATCCCTATTGCCGTGAGGAGGAACCCCTTAATGGGGGCAATTGTACAAAATCTTAACTTCCCAAAACTTTCATATTCGGCCACAGCTGTCAAGAGCGTTGTCTGTGGTGCATTTTTTGGTACTCTATGGAAGCCTTTGTCGCCTAGTACAGGTGGCAATGAGAATGCCATCTGTGCCATGAAGCCTATTTGATGGTGGATCACATTCACAATCTCGACAGCCCACATGATGTTCCTTGAAAGAGTTTATTATTGACGTGACATCGTCAAAATCTGGCTGAGGGAACTCGCTCGCCTACTTTCTGGGAATTTCCGGGCGCCTTACTCCCAGGCGGCCTGTGAGTCGTTCACAGCGGTGTCAGCAATATCACCAGCGCGGACAGCCCGTCTATCTCCTCAGCTCCAGGAATTTCGCCGCCTTATCCCAGGTCGCACGGTCGACGCCAGGGATGTCCTTGGCGTCCAAAGTCTTGACGCCCGCATAGAGGGCATCAAAGAAGGCGCAGGCGATATCTAGGTCTTCCTCAAAAGCTAGGGCAAACGGTACGTATGAGTCCGGGAACGCCTTTTTCTTCTGGGCCTTGTCAGGGTCGTTAGGCAAAATGTCATCAAAGTACGTCTTGACAGCGATTCCAAGCGCGACATCTGGGTCGTAGAGGAAGGGAAGTCTGTGAGACGGTTAGCACAACCAATACAGAGGACGTCATGAGGACGATATGGAACAACATACTGATGACTCAGCTCCCAACTGTCATTCCGGTTCCGCTTCGCCTGTGCATACATGAACATGCTGGCGAGAATTGCTTCCACCAAGTCACGATCTGCAGATCGCACCTCCGACACGAGCGACCGGAAAGCCAGCAAGTTCTTGCTGAGCGGACCAGTATAGCCGTTTGCCTCGTGTCGCAGCTTCAACAGGGTAGCGCATCTGCTGATCAGCAGAAGGCTGGACTGATCATCTTCGTTGCCGTTCAAAGGCAAGCCGCGGAGCTCCTCGTGCTTATTCCTGGCGTTGAGCAACTCGAAGCGGATCAACTCAAATGCAACCAGGACAGACTCGTAGAGATGAGGAAAGTCAGGGTATTGCTTGACCGTCGGCTCCAAAGCAGAAAGGGCGACAGCCAAAGCAGAACCCCAATTCGTTAGTTCGTGTTGGTCATTGACATAACCCCGAATATGAAGAAACCTCCAGAGGCAGATCGACTTGATAACGTCGGCAGAGACCACGCTCTTTAGCGGCTGGTTCTGGCTCGACAGAGTTGAGGACACAAACGCTGGGGTTTTCAGTGCCAGAACCTCAGACAGGATCGAGCCGTGCACGAACTGCGGGAAATGGGCTGTAAATGCGGCCTCCCGGATGGACCAGCTGGCGACCTGGGGGCCAAAGCTCGCCTTGGACTCGTGGCGATCCCATACTGTGTATGAATAGTCGCGGTCGTACCACACCCTCATGGTAATATTCTTGTATCCGATGCCACGATGTAGACGAGGGATGAGCAGACTCAGCGCCGCTTCCTTAATGCGTACTGACTGAGTCGTAACCAGCTTTTTGTACTCGTCCGAGGCAACTCCGTCCAGTGTCGGCAGGACTTGCAACTGGCCATGGGTGATCCAGCTGAGGATGCGGGGCCCAATCAGGCCAGTGTTGAGATAGTGAAACAATTCGGCGGGCAGCTGGAGGCCGAGATATTCGTGATTATCCTTGGTCAGGTGCTCGTAGTCATGGACCTTGATCTCGCCGTTTTCTGAGATGTATATAAAGTGGTCGACAGTCATCCGAGCCTTGCGATACTTGTCCAGCCAATTGGGGTCTTGGGTTTTCAAGATGTCGTGAAAGCTGGTGCAGACAATCGTCACCGACTTCTCGGCGGTCCGTAGCATGTTAACCGCATCAGACACAGTGTACGGCTGGTTCTTGATGATGGACTGGTCGGCTAGGGGCGGGAACGGCGGCAGGAACGAGGTCCCAGTCATCAGGAAGCTGTCGATAAACAACGACTCACTGACGTTCAGCGTCTTCAGAAGCTGTTTCTTTGAAACAGCATAAACTGTCTTGCTCTCCCATTCGATCGTGCGAATGACGCAGTCCCGGATAGGATACACGAGAAGCTCCGCAGAACCCATGACACCCGCACACTGATCCGAGTCGCACATTTCAAAGTATGCCATCTGTCACTGGTCAGAAGGCTGTTACAGGGGATGTTGTTCAGGCAACTCACTTGCGCAGAGGCATTGAACGGGGGGACTAGGAAGTGCAGGCTCCGTTTCTTCAGGATGGACTGGAGAAGAGGATAGAGGGCCTGGGGCCGAAAGGCATCTGACAAGGTTAGCGCACGATTGCGCGAATCGACACGGGGCTCACATACTGATATTCTGGCCGAACGCAGCAACTGCCTCATCAGCACGGCTGTTAAAATAAAGCTCCCAGGCAATGTCCGTCTTGGCATTGGCCTCTAGACCGCGCTTCACCGTCACCTCATCTTGGCCGGTAATGGATTGGCCGTCGAAGATGAAGAAGGGAGTAACCCTGTGCGCCTTCCATTGATCAAGCTCTTGTTCGATACGCCCATGGATGCCCGTCAGGCCACCAAGGGCCGGGACAAGCGGCTCGTGACCGGGAAGGACATCGAGATGGAGTCGCAGGAAGTATGAGGCGTCGACGGCAATCGCGCAGTCTTCGATTTCGCTGACTGAATAGCCTCTGATGGCGAGGTCCGGTTAGCGACGGGAAGGGCAAGAAGGGTTCGGAGAGACGTACACTCCCTGATTGAAAATAAAAGGGTCCCCCGTGAGATCTTCCATGGTGATATTAGCAACAATCGGTTAGGAGGTCGCAAGCAGGGGGTCTGGGAGTAAGTGGCCTCCTAGTTCTGCCCGATCCAGCAAGAAGCGAGCGCCCACGGAACCAGATAACCTGAACGAGGGTGGGAATCCAAGATAAGTCGCTCGCTTCTAGGGAGACCGGGTCGCACACGCTCAGGTACGGGGTGGTGTCGTAACGCCGTACCCAGCATGCAGAAGCAGCTGGGGATTGCGCAGCGCCGGGCAGTAGGAGTTGACAGAACGACGTGAGGCCAGTTGAGGGTAAAACTGAAGTGGGAGAGGCAGGCCTGATACAGGCACAAACGAGTTCGCACTGCCTCAGTTACAGGCGCACAATGGCCACGCAGCAACGGGCGGGCAGTGCCAGCAGACAGAAAAGAGAGGAGAGGAAGAGAAACGGATTATCTACACTTACTCGGCATCGTGAAGGGAACCGAGGAGGGGTTCCACAAAAAAGATGGCGGACAAGCTCTCTCCTAGGTAAGGCCAAAAGCTGGGGTCCCCCCTTCTCCTACCTAGTGTGGTGCTGAGGGCAGTCGCCTCTCAAAGCTGGAGAACGGTGGAGCTCTGGAAACCTAGCTGACTTGATCGTGATTGGGCGCGGCCGACGGAGCCTCCCTGTTACAGAAGAAGAGAAAGAGAAAGTGAGAAATCTGGAACGGCGGGAGGTCCAATGAGCGACTTGGAGTTTGTCAACCGCAAACGCAGGCCATTATCGGGCCACAAATTCAAGAAGGCAACGCCCACAGGTGAGCAGAGGATGAAGCTTCCTGGTTGGATAAATTTGAGGCTCAGGAACAGAAAGAATGGTCAATGGATGATACATTTTGAAAGAAAGGGTCCGAGCTCCTTCACCGTGCGTAAATGTTTCATACGGTATTCTTGTACAGTACCAGCATCACTGCAGTGTGGCAGTGGCATCACTACAGTGCCACTGCACTGCAGTGAATTGCCCATTTGCCGGTGCCCAAGGGACTCCCGAGTCTCGAGGCACCGCAGAGCACTATGAGAGAAAGTGAGACTTCTGACCGATGGACGTAAACTTGTATGAATTCAAACCTACTACCTCATTGTAGACAGGCAATTCAAACGACAACCGAGGGAATATCGTAGTAAGACTCCAAGACCACCAGCTACACCCTGTTCTCGGGCTCGCAATACTGTCGGGAGAACCTGCGGCTCTATATTCCAAGACAGACAATTATATGATTCCAGGTTGTAATTGAAGTAGGCCAACTTCCAGGTTGGGCTATCGCCCAAGAAGTTGAAACTTAAGAGACATACAACCGTTGATGAACCTCTGCAGCCAGCGAAGAGCAGTTGAAACTTGAAAGTGCTTGAGTAGCATCACTTCCCCAGCAAGAAAACCTTATCTTTTCGCCCCAGTCACTCGAATTCTCTAAGCAGATCCTGCAGAAAAAGGGGGTACTTTATTTAAGAGATCTCTTATTTAATGTCCGGTATAGCTAAGTACCCGGTCGTGGCCGATGAATAAGGTAACTCCCGTCGTAGTCAGCACCTCACCAAGGCTCCGACCATTTCAAGCTCGCCTGGTGAGTCATGATGCAAACATTGCAAATACTGGATGTCGTCGCCTCATCGGATTGTCGAGATGCATTCCGAGTGAGAACGACCCAGACATCATCTTGACCTTTCTAAAATCCGCTCAACTCCGTAGTATGAGTGACGGAGCGCAAGGCGTGTGCTTAAGATCTCGGGCACCGGACATGGGCTGCCAACATGCTTACAGCCGTCGCTTCCGTTGCAGTGCTGTAAGGGAGGGTGGTGAGGATATGCAATTCAAATTTGTGAGGCAGTTTGAAAAATCAGAACATGACCTCGCTCTCCCATAGCCCATGCATAGTCTATGGGTTGACATGTGTCGACCTCAGGACCTCCGTAAGGCGGAACTGTCAACGGATTTAACTATGTAACGGCAGCGTTGCCTTGGCCAGTCCCTGCAGAAGTGGAGCGCCCAAACCCCTACAGATGGAATCCAGCGACCATCCAGCGGCTTGAGATCCGGATTACTGTTTGTACCTTAGTGTATGAAGGCTACCGGTACATATTGGGGGTTACCGTAATTACCTCGAGAGGTCCCGATGTCCAAGGCATCTGTTAGAGAAGTCGAAATTTTTAGGTGCAAAAATCATCCTCTCGACTACCGCTCTTAACAGCACCTTGACTCAGAGGTTTTCAGGTTGTAATTACTGATGGTTCCAATACGAGGCCTGGCAGCCAACTAATTCAGGGTCATGCTCCATTACAAAGTAGGGGGAATGGGAACGCTGCGATCTCTGATATCTAGTGGCAGTGGTGGTTGGGTGAGAGGTACCTCGGTATACATACAATACCTCCAGCACAGAGTTTGCCCAATCGCCGGTCCGGGATGGATTTGATGGGCTCGAGATGGGGTGCGGGAGTGAAACTCGGCTCGTTCCGGCCCCCGCAGCGCTTGTGATTTTCGCTTACCTACCCCGGCTACCGTAGTGATCGGCGCCGAGTCGGGTATTGCGAAGGCGGCCGCTCAACAGAGCCACTTCACCGAGGACATGGATACACTACCCTCGTCGAGATGTGACACAGGTTCTGGACCGAAAGACGGGATGGGATGAGTAACGCTCGGTGAGCGCTTCTAAGCGAATTCGGAGTTTCGTGGTTAGCTAAGCCGTGAGTCTCGAAACGACAGGCCGGTTCTCGTAGGGCTATTTCTAAGCCTCGGATTGTTGCCTAGGAGGGCCTAACTCGATGCAGCCGAACTACCGTACTTGGTAGTGATGGTTTCATTCATCGATGCCGGAGGCCACCCCCTCTCCCCCCTCACGTCGGCAGCGGGAATCGACAACCTGGTGCTTGGCACACATCAAGGCCCCCAAAAGGGCACCGAAGAAATGGTAAAACGCGGGACAAGAGTGGGTGGGGGCAGCTCGTTCCGCTGGTTCTGACATGCTGGACCACACGTGGCGGCACTGGGGGTTGATACCCCAGCTCCAGCCCAAGGCAGCCAGCGCTGCCCTGCATATGTCTAATGTTCATCCACTACAGTAGTGTAGATAAAAGCTTAAGACATTGCGGCGACAGTAAGTGTAAGCATGAAGTCTTGCTCTCGGTACTTCTTCCCCGGGACGGCAGCCTCCCGCGGGCCCGGAATGGCCTTACCCGTGATAAGTGTGTAAGGTATGTACGAGGAGAGCGGAATTCCGGTGGGGATGATAGTAAGCGACTAGCGTCATCTCTTCTAAGAATGGTCATGTTGAAGGTGTCATCCCAAAAAAACTGCCAATGGATACAGGCTACGGGGTATGTCAAGATGGGTGTTAATCGCGTTGTCAAAGTGAGCGAGCTTCGGGCGCCGCGGGTGCTGTTCATCCAGTATCTTTATTAGTGTCCCCGTGTCATGTGTGAAGCGGCTTTGTCATGCAGCAGTCGAGTTCTGCTGTCTTTGAGATTAGGATCGGGTTGCTGGGAGATACAACTCGCCCATGCCAACCAGGAACCAATGGTCCATCCGGTTCTGCTGAAGAAAGAGGGCTTGAGGGCAACGATTTGTAATGTATGAAATTACGGAGTACATACAGCACATAATGTAAGGACATATTGTCAGGCGGAAATATCATAGTCCTATTCAGACGTCCATCCTTCGGTCCAGTCCCAAATTCTGGAATTCACTTGAAGTGCATTCGTTTCTGGATCGTTCCTTACAGCACGTGCTGCGGGATGTAGAACCCTGCGTACAGGGCTTGCGGATCGGCCGGCAGTGGATCATACCCGGTGTGCTGGAAAGCGGGCCGGCCGCTGATCGACAAACTGGCTAAATTGGGAAAGTCCTGGCCGGCGATCCCCGGTACCTATGGCAGGATTTCAGATGGTCCTGGTCTACAGTACACTAATCACGGGTGAGTACGGGAAGGATGGAACTTTGCCAGAGCGATGAACCGTAGAGGAGAGAGCCGATGCCACAAACCTGGAAATCAAAATAGGCTTGACGCCTACCTACGCATACGTAGCCCAGGTACACATCTGTTTTCGGCAGGGGGCAACAGACGGTGAGCAAGTTCGGCGCTAAGAATCGTGAGTACGAACGGTGCAGCAGTGCCAACCTGACTGAAATGGTTCAATCCGCGTGCCAGCTGGGGATGCTCCGCCTTGACCACCTATAGGTACTGTATGTACATACCTAAGGTATGGATGTGACTATTAGTGCTTACACAACAGGACATCCAGGCATCCAAGAAACGGGCCAGTCGCAGGCCTCAGCCCTACCGGAGTGCTACCTAAGGCTTCTAGAAAAATTCCATCAACTGGTTTCAGCCCCCAAGACGGTTACACTAATGCGCATACACGTGTATCGTCAGAGCCACATAGCTCGTACCTTCGTTTTGACAACCAACACCCCCAGGACTCGGCGCTATGGTCCTGCAGGGCCAAGGCGCCCGGATCTCACGGCGTCGAGGCGCTGCATCTGCCACTTTCCTGCATCCATCCATGGATACCACAGTACATCGATTCCGAACCGCGAGTTTCGTAACAGTGCAGATTTGAGCGGATGAGCCTCCTTGTCGGTATCTCGGTCCCTGGCGATACACCTCACCGCCCTTCTCAAAGTCGAGTCATACTGTACGAAGGGGTGGGGGCCTGTTCGCTCCGTAACACACCAGGAAAGCTGTTCGCCCACTAGTATGTCTAAGCAACCTGGGATTTTGTGGAGAAGCGTTGCATATGTGCCTTATGTCATGTCATTGCCTGGGGCTTCCCGAGCCGCCTGGGTGAGGCATTGCCCCCTTACATATGCCGACTTGGAGGGAAAGCAAGTTTGTGGTGGTTGGCTTGTATGTTGTTTCCAGAATGCAATGGCATCTTCTCCAGGGTCTATATAAAGTCCAGTGATGCCCCGGTTGAAGACCTGTTTCCATCGTCAGCATCAGCAATCTTCACAAACAAGCAAAGAATTGAACTTCACAAGCCTCAGTCACCACAAGAACTTCCAACAACTTCTAATCACTCTCGTCACTCCCATCAAGACCACCCGACAGCTACATTTTCCAAGCTTCAATACCAATTTCGCAATGGCTGCTACCGCTTCCTTCACCACCAGCTCCCTTGTCAACTACGGCCGCTCCGGCTACAACAAGTGAGTGACAAGAAAACAAGGCTCAGTCGAGCATGAGCTAACAAGAACTGTCCAGGGGCAACTCAGATGATGATGAGCAGGACAAGATGCGAAACTATGGCCGCTCGGGCTACAATAAGTGAGTTCACCTTTGGTTGATACCGCAAAGTGAATGATAAACAGGGGACTGACCACTCAATAGGGATGACAAGGACGACGAGGAGGATAAGCAGCATTAAACAGCTTCGAAGCCTATCGAGGCCCTCGAACCGCGGCAACGCCAACCAGATAATACATGACAGCACCTGAGTGGTTCGGGGGAACTGGTTGCGCTGCAGCTTCTTCTCCCACGTTTCGGTTACATTGTACAACTAGAAGACATAGAGGGATGGGTTTAGATCGGACGACGGCATGCTCGCGCATTTGGCTTGGATAGGCGCCGCTAGAACGGGTTCATGACTTTCGACCCCTCGCGGGGTGGTGTAAAACACCTTCTCTTGTATTAGATTTTAGAAGAGAATTTCACAATCATTTTCCGACACAGAACCTAGAATACTCGGTTAGCGCGAAAGGAACCTGAGGAAATGCAGGAGAAACTATTTACTTCTCAAAGATGACTCCTAGAACCTCCTCGACATCTCCGGATTCTCCTCGTCCAGTTATGGCGGCGAGCTGGGCGGCGGCAAGACGCAAGTGCTCCGCAGCGAGCACGACATCAGCCTCGCCGTCGGGACCGCCGGTCTGTGCCGCAGTCAAGAAATCTTGGAGATGTTTCTCCGTCTCGGAAAGAAGTTGAACCTGTCGTTCGGTAACGCCAAGCAGGTGCTGCATGTCGCCGGGTAGCGATGTCAGGTGAGAGAACGACTCAACCAGTTTCTCAGTGAGTCCATGGACACCCCCAGGATCAACCAGCCCTGGAGTTGGCGGTGATGCTGCAGCCTTGCAGGATATGGTGAGCGGCTCTTTGCCACTGAGGCCGGGGGTGCTTTCTAATGCCGAAGATTTGAAATCCTGGATAAGCCGCTCGAGCGTCTCCGGGCTCACCACGTCACTCTTGTTCACCGCAACCAAGCACTGCTGCGCACCAGCTGCCAATTGTAGCGTCTCAGTATCGTAGCTTATTCGATGACCGCCGCCTTTGGTCGGCTCGACGGACGCCAAAACGATGACAACGTCTGAATCCAGTGCCTTTCGTCGTGCTCTTCGAATTCCTTCCTCTTCAATAGCGCCAATTGTTGATGCCGGAGTTTCGTCCGGATTACTAACCGACTTGGTCCGGATTCCGGCGGTGTCCGCAAAGGAGCATAGGTAACCCCGAATGTCAAGGCTTGCTTCGACAACGTCGCGAGTGGTTCCTGCTTCGGAAGAGACGATGGAAGCCTCGCGGCCAACAATTTGGTTCATCAACGAGCTTTTGCCGACGTTGGGCGGCCCCAAAAGGGCAATTCGAACTCCATGCCGAAGCAGCTCGCTTCTCTGGCTGCCAAGCTTATGAAGCTGGATAGAGTGAAGAATCTGCTCAACCATCGCTTTAACGTTGGTAAGCAGTTCCGCCGGTGACTCGTCAAAGTGTTGATCTTCAGAGAAGTCTATGAGCGCCTCTATCTCGCCACGAGCCAGAAGTAGCTGTTCACGCCAGACCTCGTATGTCTTGCCGAGAACGCCCGAGTTGCCACGGACGGCTGCCCGGCGCTGCTGCTCAGTCTCGGCAGCAAGCGTATCGCCCAGAGACTCGACTTGGGCGAGATCAAGCCGGCCATTGAGAAACGCGCGTCTGGTGAACTCTCCTGGCTCGGCATATCGAATCTTTGCTGGAGATGAGCATTTGGCGATGGCGGAAAGTACCGCCTTCACGGTCGCGGACCCTCCGTGAACATGCAGCTCTAGGACATCTTCTCCAGTTACAGTCCTCGGGCCCGGAAAGTATAAAATAAGGGAGTCGGAATCGACAATATTGGCATCAGGAACATGGGCGAAGCCCGGTTCAAACAAGGTCCTTACACCCGCGTACCTTGGCTTGGGTGGAGCTTTGGTTGGACATAGTCCTCGATAGACCTGCAGCGACTAGGGTTAGAACTTAGAAGGGATAGAACCTCAACCAACCCAGAATGAATTTCAATATTCTGAAGAGACAGTCTTACATCTAGGCAGCCAGGCCCAGATACACGAACCACAGCTATTCCTGCCCTGCCGGAGCCGGACGACAGGGCGTAGATGGTGTCATTGCCGAGGGTCGACGACCTGGTGTCAGTGACCAAGGGCGCACCAGTGAGCGCGCGAATGCGCACGTAAACAACAGGCCATGACTGATGTCGGAGGCCTATGCCCGCCTTATAATCCGCTCGACGACAAGATGAAGCTATTCGCAGTGCATGGCGGAACATTGACTTTGGCGTCTAAGACTGATTGTACAAATCATGTACGGAGTAGGTCCCGACTCACTGCTTCCTTACTGTGAATTTGTGGTTAGGAGTTTTGAGAGTACTCAGGAGTCAAAAGGGCCAAAACATCCATTCTCCATTCGAATGTGCCAACGAGTTCAATTGGCACTGTAATTGGTCAGTCATGCAGAGATAAGATAAAGCCACTGGGCCCAGCACAGTTTTCTGGAGGCGGACTGGATCCCAAATTTTTATCCATCACCGCGATTCAACTTGCTACACCCCTCCAACGTCGACAACTTCGTAATTGCGGCGCGGCGAGCTTCCCCAAGTTCTCATCATTCAAATCTCGACCAGATTCTGCCAGGGTACCGGAGTTGACACATCCACCATGTCTGACGAAATAGTATGGCAGATTATAAACCGTAAGGAGTAGCCTGCTCTTAAATTCGCCGCACCCTACTAACGCAGATGCGCAGAACAGTTTTGTGCCTTCAAGCTGAAGTAGGCCTCATTGCCGCTCGTCTCTACTCATCACGTCCTAACCTCTCTCAGGACAACCAAAGGAAACAACTTTTGCAGAAATGAATACTCGGTGTGTTCGCCTACCGCGACGTTTATCGCTTGCTGGCTAACATGCGAGACAGGTCAGTGGGTTGTGCAACCGGCAAAGTTGCCCGCTGGCAAACAGTCGGTATGCGACAGTTCGGACATCACCCAAAGGGACCATATATCTATACATAAAGACCGTACGTGCTTCCATAACCAGTGTTCGCCCTGGCTCTTCATGTGCCATAGCCTGAAACTTACTGACACAACTCGGTTGGCAGATCGAGAGATCTCACATGCCCTCGAAATGGTGGGAGAAGATCAAACTCTCCAAGAACTATCAACAAGCCCTACAGCAAATCGAGGAGCGGCTCCAATACTTCCCGAAATTCCTTCAGCACAAGTGCAAACAACGTCTCACACGGCTGGTCCAGGTGGCGACTCGGATGCGCAGGATAGCGGCGGAGGAAGCTAGACTGGGTGAACAGCTGGTGCCAAAGATGGCACCCAAAATCAAGCACCGCGAAGAGGCGAGAGAGCGCAAGGCGTTGGCGGCCGCGAAGCTGGAAAGGACCATCGAGAGAGAACTCCTTGACAGATTGCGGCAAGGCGCATACGGCGATCAGCCACTGAACTGCAACGCCAACATCTGGAAGAAGGTGCTGAATGCTCTCGAAAAGGAGGGTGAGGGCGTCCGAGACAAGGATATGGACAAGGGCATTGAAGCTGAGGAGGATGAGGAGGCCGAGTCTGAAGAGGAGCTCGAGAAGGAGCGGGAAGAGGAGGACGAGGAACCAGATGGTGCGGTGGAGTATGTGTCCGATTTTGACGAGAGCGACGATGAAGAGCTGGCCGACATTGAGGACTGGCTTGGCAGCGAGGAGAGCGATGAGGATGAGGATGATGAGGAGGACAGTGATGGGGACGATGAGGAAGGTGTGAAGAAGAAGTCAAAGGCTGGCGACAAGCGGAAGAGAGGTCGGGTGGTGAAGATGAAGGCGCGGAAAAAGAAGGAGATCGAGGTGGAAAGGGAAACAGAGAGGTCGAAGCTGCTTGCATTCTAGCCTACAGGATTTGGTTAGGGAGGGGCGCGGTTTGGTTGCATGTCAAGGGTGGGCATGCAAATTTCCCGCTGCGTACTGAATACAGGACGCAATGTGCGAGCCTCCATTCTGTCGGCACTAAGGACTTGCTCTGGGTTTGCGGTTGCTATAAATTCAGTATGAGCAGGCAACGCACAACCACAATAGCTTGATTCCAAGTACATACGGAGTAAGCAGGTCGTACAACATCAGAAGTGGGGTAATGTTACTGTTATGTGTGCGGTTTGAAACCGCTTGAGAGGCCCTGAGTGACTGCATGAAATACGTTGCCCGAGCATAAGCGCCCACAAGAGGCCAACTTCTTGCAATCTCCACCATAACACCTCATCAACTCTCCTACTTGGGACACAGCGCATTCCCCTCTTCAGTCACACAAGACTCGAAGACCCTATAGCGCTGGTCTCTAAGAAAACACTTCACAACACTACCCGGAAGCTGAGAGTCAATCAACCAGTCGAGCCCTTCGCGACCGACCGCCGTAATATCCACCAGCCCTCCGACTCAAAATACCTTTTCCGCCGAGTATACACGACCTATATCAGAAAGAATGAGTGCGAGCGAACTACAAACATATACTTGCAAAACGTAACTGGCAAGAAGTATCGACCAAATAGCGAGTTTTCGGAGCCGAACAGACACCACAGCCCGCTAGCACTCAGTCAGAACACACGCAAAAAGGAACACGTCGCCTTTCCTCCCTACGCCCTGCCATATCGGTTCCGCCGTCGTCGCCGTCGTTTTCGTCGTCAGAAATCTCTCTTGTCTGCCCATCATGTCGTCGTGGTACAGCAACCTGCTGACCAACGCGTCGTCCAACATCTCCAAGCTCCAGCGCACCTACTTCAGCGGCGACGCCGACGGCGACACGGAGGACGACACGCACGTCTGCCGCGTCCTGCGCGCCTACTACGCCGAAAAGGGCCAACCCTTACCCAACTGGCTCCCGCCTGACCCAAAGGCCCCGCCCCCACAGCCGCTGCAAAGCGCCTCTCAGCCCCAGCTGGGCAGGTACGGCGCTCTTGGAGGAGGAGCAGGAGGAGCCGGTCAGACTGCTGCTGCTGGTGGCGGACTGAGTAGCTTGTGGGGGGATAGTGGTAGTGCTGGTGCTGGTGGTGGTGGTGCGGGGAGGGGTCAGTTTGTGAATAGTAGGAATCCGTTTGCTGCTGGCGGCAGCGGTGGTGGTGGTGGTGGTGGTGGTGGTGTTGGGGCGCGGCCTGGGCTTGCACAGAGGGCGGCGGCGAGTGATCTGACACCTGGCAGTGGTGGGAGGGCTGGCGCGATAAGCCCGACAGCGAGCGCATCGTCCGGTGTTAGTGCGCAGGAGAAGCTGAAGCAGAGGCTCTGGGGCGGAGGGGCTAGGACGGCGAGTCCAACTGCGGGAGGGCCGTTCCAGCCGCCGGCGGCGGGACAGCAGCAGCAGCAGCAGCAGCAGGCGGGAGGGAATAGATGGGGATGGGGGAGTGGTGGTGGGAGCGGCGGTTCGGCGGGCGACGGGGGGAGGCGGAGTGACCGACCTGTCATGAGCGCCAACGCGCCGTGGGCGGACGGAGGCTATGATTATCCGGGTGGTAGTGGGAGTGCGGGCGGCAATGCAGGTGGGAGGAGCTATGGGTTGCCGAACGGACCCAGGGCTGGGTTACCGAGCGGCCCACGTCCGAGATGACGGCAGGATGGAAGGGAGTTGCGGGGGTCAATGTCAGGTCACGAAGAGCTACGGGCTAGCAAGAGGCTAGCGGCCCAACACTATGCGCGGAAACGGCATGTCATGACTGGGACATCTCGTTTGCCCGGATACAGGACTGGAAGTTGTTCTGTCGGCGGAAGGCCGACTTCGAAGCTTGCGTACGCGGCACGTTGTTTCTGTGGGCCAATAGAAGATACCATGATATAACGACTGCTGAGAGAGAAACAGATCGGAACCTGGATGTGGAAGGTAGATGGCAGGAGACGCGGCCATGGCGTTATGGGTCGGATGAACAGGTCTTGAATCTTTTACCTAGCGAATATCCTCATCCATGACTGGCTACAAACGGAGTCAAGACGACGTTTTGGAAATAGCACCAAGAGGTGGATAATGCAGCGTGTGCATTTCTTAAGTTTACTTATATACTTTTCGAATCTTCTCGTTTGGCGGATGTTGACAAGCCTGTCTAGTAGTGAACGTTCGATAATATAGGGGGGTCGTCCTCCAAGGTGTCGACACCAGATGACGACGACTCTGCCTTGGAGTACGCATCGGAGGCGAAATGCAACTGGGTCCCGCGAATTAAAAGTAGAGGTACCTGTGGCTAGGGTTAAACTGGCCCTGCATGAGAGTACCGGTACATAGTTTGCCTCTCCTGACCCCTCCACGTCTGCACAACTGGGCGCGGGGCCGTTCAATAAATGGATCTCGTGGCCGCCACCAACAGCACCTGCCACCAGGCTGCTGATGGTATCTTGCCGTCAAACCATGTGTCTCAGATGCCAATCCTCAACCCTTGATTCCCAAAGGCGAAGCTTCCATAAGCTAGCGACCTAATCACCTTAGTCAAGGAACCAAGGCCCGTCCGCCTCCGTCGAGTGCGAGAAAGAGAGCACTGAGCGGCGCGGAGAGGTAATCGTCGAAAATGACGAGGATCTTGAAGATGACGTCGTCATCATCCAATCCACCACCAGCCTCGCATCAAACAGCAACTAACACTGCAACTCCGGCCCCATCGTCCCTCCCCTCCCGTTCGGTCCCTCCCCGTCCCGCATCTCCGGCAGGCAGCTTCTACGCCATGAGCGACGACGAAGAAGGCGACTATGACACCATCACTCATACCGAGACCGGCCGCGGCGTCAAGCTGCTCTTCTCCAAGTCCAAAGTCTACATCCACCCGACCCCGTCGGCAAGGGACAACATACCGGGCTACATAGCCCTGCTGCAGCAGAAGCATCCTGTTCCTGCCGACCGGCCTTCCTCTTCGCAGTCCAAGGACCGTCCCTCCCCGGCCGCGTCAGACCTGCTGCTCGCCTGGATCCCGGAGTCGCAGCTCGGAGACGCGGCGTCCATCTACGTGAAAGTGGACCTGTGCGACGGCGACTCACCGCCCAAACAGTCGTACCTGGTGCCGCCGCCGCCGACCGTGACGGCGCACCGGGCCTCGGTCGGGCAGTATGCCTTCGCCATCCCCGTCAGTTTCGTTTATAGCCTCCTGGTACGCCCGCCCAGCGTCGGCTGGTGGTACGGCAGCGTCATCATCAACTCGCGCGCGGGGGACAGCTTCCCCGCCCTCTTCTTCCACGACAATGAGTGCCAGAGCACCATCCTCCAAAAGAAGCGCCGCGCCCGCGAGAGGTTCGACCCCTTTGGCGAGGCCGGCGAGATGTTTTGGGGCGGGGACGAGGTGTTGCGCTGGTTGAGGAGGTATGTGGTTGTCGAGCGGAGCTTGGCCGAGCCGAATGTCTACTTGATCGAGCCCACCGAGGAGGATAGTATGGCGTTTGGGGGAAAAGTCACGGGAGGCGGGAGTACGGCCGCGAGGGGCCGGCCTGGGAGCGGTGGGGGTTGGGGAGTGGCGGGTCCTTCCACGGGCGTCGGATCGAATGAGGATGGTGGGATGGACCCGTTCATGAAGTTCGTCAAGGAGACCGGGTGGAATATCATGGAGAAGTTCAGTAAGGTGACAACATTCACCAGACAAGCTGCGCAGGACGTGCTGGATAATCCAAGGATGCCCCCGCAGGTCAGGAGGCTGCTGAGAAATCCAGAGGTACAAACGCTACAAGAAGAATTCGATAGCGCCAGAATATACCTAGCCAGGTGGGCCATGGGCATTGCGGAGCAGAGCGAGCGCGACCGGAATCAGAGGATATGGACGGCGCGTGAGGTGTTGGAGCTCGAGGACACTGATGTGGGCGAGTTTGAGCTGCTCGACAGCACGAGCGGTTTGACGCTGGAACAGATGAGGAAGCCAGTCACCCTCAAAGAGTGGAAGAGCTTTTTTGATCCCCGGACGGGACGACTGTCTGTTACCGTTGACGAGGTCAAGGAGCGCGTCTTCCACGGCGGCCTCGATCCCGAAGACGGGGTGCGGAAGGAGGCATGGCTGTTCCTCCTTGGGGTCTACGAATGGTACAGCACGAGCGACGAGCGAAAAGCTCAGGCGGCGTCACTGAGGGATGCTTACATCAAGCTCAAGGGGGCTTGGTGGGAGCGCCAAATCGACAAGGGCGGTGATGGTGAAGAAGGCGAGTGGTGGCGGGAGCAAAGGGGGAGGATAGGTACGTTCCACCTCTCCTGTCAAGACTCTTCCACCAATTATTCTAATCCTCTAGCAGAGAAGGACGTCCACCGTACGGACAGAAATGTTCCGATCTTCGCTGGCGAAGACATCCCCCATCCCGACCCGGACTCACCCTTCGCCAGTGTGGGCACCAACGTGCATATGGAGCAGCTGAAGGACATGCTGCTTACCTATAACGAGTTCAACCGGGACTTGGGCTACGTGCAGGGAATGTCCGACCTCCTAGCGCCCATCTACGCGGTCCTCCAAGACGATGCCATAGCTTTTTGGGCTTTCAAGAACTTCATGGACCGGATGGAGCGCAACTTTCTTCGCGACCAGTCTGGCATGCGCACGCAGCTGCGCACCCTCGACCACCTCGTGCAGTTCATGGACCCCAAGCTGTACGCCCACCTCGAGTCGGCCGACAGCACAAACTTCTTCTTCTTCTTCCGCATGTTGCTGGTGTGGTACAAGCGCGAGTTCGGCTGGATGGACGTGCTTCATCTCTGGGAGGTGCTTTGGACCGATTATCTGAGCAGCAGCTTTCACTTGTTTGTGGCGCTCGCCATCCTCGAGAAGCATAGGGATGTGATCATGACGCATCTGAAACACTTCGACGAGGTGCTGAAATACGGTACGGCACCCCCATCCCGATCCCAATGGACCTCCCCTCCCGGTTCCCCCTTCCAGCTAATGGTCCCTTTTCCAGTGAATGAACTGTCAGGCACGATCGACCTGGACTCGACGCTCATTCGCGCCGAGGCCCTTTTCAAGCGCTTCCAGCGCCTTGTGGACGCTGTCGATAAGAGGGGCCATTTCCCTACTCCCAGGCCGCGTCTGAGCCCGAGCCCAGGGTCAAATTCTTCTACGGCTACAGTCCCGACTTCACCGCGAGGAGAAAGTGGGAATGCGGGCAAAGCTCCTGCACAGCCGCAGCAGTCTCCGGAGCAGCAACAGCAACAGCGCGAGAGGGTGATTACACCTGAGCTTAGACGGTTGCTTACCCGGCAAGTGGAGGTATTGCCGAGGAAGGAGGTTGCTAAGAAAGGGGACGGTTTGGCAGGTACCCGGGGGAAATGATTACCTTTAACCTGACTTCATCCATGTACAGTTCGGTGTAGTTGTGTCTTGCTTTTTGGTATGCAGAGTGAGGTCACCAAGGGCATGGAGGCCTGGAAGCAGATATAACCTGAAATCGGAATTGTGAGCATACTGTGGAATTGTCATGGCATTAGCAATGTACTATTCAAAACTTGACTGCCGTTTAGTTACGCCTGCTAAACCCATGGAGCACATGGCCTAAGCCCTGAATCACTTACACCCTGCCTGAATCGAAGACTAGTCCTATGCATGATGACGCCTGAGCCATAACCACGAATGATCAGTTTTCATAGCCTTTTCCGTCCAATCCATCCGATACTTTACAAATTTTGTGTCCAGTCACCTAACCGCCCCTATCTATTCTAAACTAGATGCTGTGTCTCACCTACTACAGCTCGTCTCTCACGTGCCCTGCCCCGGTCCCTCCAAGATCCTCCATGGCCATAATCTTGACCACCAGACTCGTCCAGCCAGTGAAGTGCTGGGTGCGCTGGCCCTTGCCCGTCTCGGGGTTGTACTGCTCCCACGCGAAGCCCGTCTCCTCCCAGCTGTTGTACACGGTATCGACAATGTTTCTGCGCAGCCGCGAGTACAGGTCCCGGGCCGTCTCCTTGTGCGGGCCGTCCTGGGTTGCAATGTTCTGCGTCGGTCTGGTCAGATCAGGTTCAAATAGGCGGGCAAGAAAAATACACAAGGGGAGGGAGTGAGTGGCTTACATGCAGCTGGACAATGGCAAGGTAGTTGATGTTGATCCACACCGGGCTGCGCCAGTAGTTCTCGTTGGTGCCGTAAAACTCGTCCTTCTTGCTCAGGCTGCGCAGGCCGTGCGGACTCCAGAGCTCCTCCTCGTCGCCCAGGAGCGCCAGGATCCTGCCCAGCTTGGGGTCGTCGGCCTTGAGCAGACCCACGAGGAAGGGGAACAGGGAGATGTAGCCCTTGTGGCAGACAAGCTTGTTCTCCTCGAAATCGTCAATGGTGGCGTCGCAGAAGCAGCCTTCCTTCTCGGACCAGTGGAGGTCAACCAAATTGTGCTCAATGGCGTCGAGTGTCTTTTTGAACTCGCTGACGTCCTCGGCCAGGCCGAGCGCGTCGGCGATGTTGATGAGCGACTTGGACATCACTCCAACCCAGGACATCAGGTCAACGTGCAGCTCTCCTGGGTGCGGCGGCTGCGGGCGCGGGTAGTCGTCCAGTCCGCTCGTCAGGCAGTGCGTGGCGGTGCGGCCGCGCCAGCGGTAGGCTTCCTTGGAGGAGTAGGCCTCGCGGTCGTACGACTTGATGTCGCCGAATTGGGTCTTCTTGAACCAGAAGAACTGGCGCCGGAGGAGTGGATACAGCCGCCGGAGATACTCCAAGCCGACTTCCGGGTTATCAAGAGATGCCGTTGCCAGAAACTCGTCTTGTGAGAGGCGCTCCCTAACAGCGGGCATGCTTCCATTCATCTTGCGGAGCCTCTCGACAAATCCGTCAATGACAAGGAAGAGGGTGGGCGGGTTTGCGTAATGAGGATACTGGGTTTGGAATTCCTGCGGGACCTTGCTCCGGGCCTCGGCGCCTAGAATCTGCTCACGGGCAATCCACCCGTCTTCGTCCATCAGATTGAACCAGCTCCTAATGATCTCCAGGGCAAGGTCCATATCCCAGTCGGCGATGGGAAGGAGATGGAAGCCCTCGTCCCACAGGAAGCCCCGAGGGAAGAAAGGCCGGGACGGGATGCTCGTAAATAGTTCGTACGGACCCTCCAGCGCCTCTTGCCGGCGAGCTCGGGCCTCGACAGCTTCTTCCCAGAAGCCTTCGTTCTCCTCTTCGTACTCAGGCGCATACGAGCGGTCGACCACGGACTGCCCATAAAAATACCCAATGCCTCCAATTAGATTGGAAAACATACTGCGGGCAAACTTCTTGAATTTATCGGTATTGTACGGGGCCTTCAGAGCAAAGACGCTCGAGAAGCGCTCACCAAATGCCCCAGTCGTCTCCTTGATTTCCCTCGCCAGATCGTCGCTCGTAATATCCTTGCCCATAGACTCGCTAGAGAAAAGAATATCAAACTCAAAGTCGCCCTCAAAAGTCTTCTGCACGATCTGTACATTTCCAGCACCAGGCCGGTTGGCGAGCTGGTACACCTGCCACGGCGGGGGCGCGCTGAGGGCATCGTACTTGTTCTCGACCAAAAAATCGACGCCCTCCTTGAGCTGCTTGAACAGGATCGGTTTCGCCTGCCAGACAACCTCGTCGGGGTAGGTCAGGGACTGCACGACTGTCTGGCCAGGCCCGCGGATTTCGGAGATTCCATGGTCACTTTTGGGCTGGACTCCCTCCCCCTTGGTGACGACTAGCTTGTAGTTCCCCAACGGCTCTGAGCGCCCTTTGAGCGTGACATCGCCTTCATAGCCCGTGTCGTCGTCGCCCGGCAGCGCCTGAAGCTCCGAATCGCCCCCTTCCTGGGTGACGTAAAGAATGACAGTCGTTTTCTGATCCTTGGGCGAGTCCTCGTTAATGACACCCTTGATCCTAGCCGCCCAGTTGCCGCCGTGAGCGCCGCCGGGGATCTTGACGAAAGAAGTGGTGATGTCGATGCCGTTCTCAATATCATGAATTGACTGGACACCGCCCTTTCTAGGATCGTATTCCTCCCAGCCGTAGCCCTTCATGCCCTCATTCTGCTCGCACGTGTACCGGACCGCTGCATCATGCGCCTTCTTGTCAGTCGACTGCGGGCAGGCGAATCAGGGTTGGTGAGTTCTGTGTGAGGGACCAACTGTTCTGGAAATCTGTGTACGTCTCGACCTTGCCCCACATCAAGCCCGTCATCAGACTCTTGGGTATCCTGGGCCGCACGCCAAAGTAGAGATTGGGGCGGTAGGGGCCCCATAGTAGGCTTTGGTTGTTCTGCCGCCCGATTTCGCTGTGCAGGATCGACTCGCCCTCGTCGGCAGCTGCAGCGGACCCCAGCCCAAAAAGCAGGGCATTGAAGTAGAAAAAGGCGAGCAAAAAGTGTAATTGGCGTCCGGACGCCATAACTACCTTACGCTTGCGGCAGGCGTTCCGGGAAGGGTATCCGAACAAGGAGAAGCTATAGCTTCATCGCGGTCGAGTGGAGCTTTGCACTCGGTCAGCGAAGCTTCAGCGGTTGGCGCTTGGCTTTCATCTGAACACAGAACACGTTCGCAATTGATCCGCACGATTTGTTCCAGAAATGCAGGGGTCTGGATGAGTGGCTTCACATGTTACCTTAAGGACAGGGGTCGATGCCAAGCCAAATGCGGGGAACCCCACACGGCTTCCTAGGACCAACACTGCACTGGACACAACGGACCTTATTAACCTTGGAACTGCAAGGTACGGTACGAAACCTCGAAACTTTGAGATAAACACCTTCAATCGGCTCGTGGAACTAAGGATATCGATGGTCTCTTCTTGGCAATCACCGTCTCCCCATGTCACAAGTTCATGACTGTAGCAAGTCCGAGCAGCTGGATTGATGGGCCCCCTCCTGCCTCGGTAGTAGTGGCGTGGAGGGATCAGGATAGGACAGTACTTACCTTACGCGGGTGCTACCTGGTTTGGTCCCTTAGAAGATGCTTCAAAGTCTTGGGGATACAACCTCAGACCTAAGTAGCTCAGCTCATCGGCAAGACCAAGAAAACGCAGGGCTCGTTATAGTGTCCTGGGAGGTCATAAGTTCATAACTAAGGTTTGTTTGACACGAGCAGGGGGGTACGTATGCGATGCTGCCAGCCGTCCAAAATATTAGGTGAAAAGCCAGAGGAAACGAGCATGAAACATCTCATATCTCAGGGATCCGGGAGCGTTCATCTCATCTGCGCTCTACCGGTTTCGCATCCCTGTGACTTTCCATCCCTTGACCCGACGTTAAGAAAGGCCCATGGCTGCACTTCTCAGGAGCATACGGTGAATTTGGGGTTTTATAAGGGGTATAGTCGGGAAGTCTCCTAAGTTGATCTTGGTAGAGGGGCGGCTAGGAGCTACCAGAATTTGCCGAGTAGGGTCCTTATCCGTCGCTATAGATGGCCAGTATTGCCAGTGACCTTCATCAGTCACGCCACGATGACAGTATTGGCCGTTTCGTTTCCCATTCATCGAACTGGGGGAAATGTTAATCATGAGTTTGCCCAGCAAGAGGGGCCATTTGCTTGTTCTGATTCTGTTTGCCCCATCCCTCCACATACAAAGAGTCAACTGCCGACGTTCATTTAACGATTCCAGAGCACTCCGGAGCAAGAGCCTGAGGCACAGCGCAGACGCGCCCAAAAATAAAGGGGCATATCAGGTTGACTGTCTTGAACTCCTTGGTGTGCTAATGTAGTGCGGAGGGCCTTGGCTCCTTGCTGTGCCAGGCTCTCGCCTAAGTACCCTGGCTGTGCTTTTTGGCTATGTTCCTGAGGTACGAGGAAATCAGCGCGATCCCACTGCCGATGCTACGCTCCAGTCCTAAGTAGAATCACCGTTTCATATGTATCAAGAAGCTTTCCTTGACCGACTGGAGCTGCACCGCCTCGTAAGACTCAAAATGGGATACGGCCAGTTTCGTGGGAACCGGGTGTTACTTTAAAAATCTGTAGTCGCATCGGTGAAAACGGATACAAGAAGAAGGCAGCAAAGACGAGGTGAGTCGAGCGAAGCAATCTTGTGCGCAGAGTTACGGCAGTCGTCAAAACCAAACTCCCAAGGTACGCGAGTGCTCAGGGGCGACTGACACTGCAGTTGCCGGAGCTCCACTGGTCTTGGCCAAACATTCCATCGAACATTCGATCCGCCTTCCGCGGGGTAAGGTATCAGTGTAGAGAAGTGGAGCGTGTTTTCAGCTCGTCGTCTTAAGGTTGAATTTGCCTCGCAATCCATGGATACAAGGTATTGGTAAGTGGTCAATTGAACAACCAACACGATGCGTCCTTGCAGAATGCAAATGCGGATGCGTGGTGCGGTTGTGTGACACCCCATGTTGAGGCGGGCGGTTCTGCCGGGCGGTGTACTCGATTCCGTACGGCGCCTGTTTGGCGGAAGTGTGCCAAAACCCAAAACCACCAAAATTTTTATTCGCCCACGCCCGGGTAGACTTTGGAAGCCCACGGTTTTGCAGTTTAACTGCAATAAAT